>NC_142935.1:67142072-67182072 GCF_046866305.1 Octopus bimaculoides
ACATGTGTATGTGTGAAGGTGCATGGCTCAGTGGTTAGCATACCCAGGGCAGGTGCTTTCTGTAGTAACCCTGGGCTAACCAAATCCTTGTGAATGGATTTGGTAGATAGAAACTATGCACATATATACATGTGTATGTGTGAAGGTGCGTGGCTCAGCGGTTAGCATACCGAGCTCACAATCATGAGGTAGTGAGTTCAATCCCCAGACTGGGTTGCGTGTTGTGTTCTTGAGCAAAACACTTTATTTCACTTAGCTCCAGTCCACTCATCTGTAGAAATGAGTTGTGACATCACTGGTGCCAAGCTGTATTAGTCTTTGTCTTTCCCTTGGATTACATTGGTGTTGTAGAGGCTGACATGCATGGGTGACTGCTGGTCTTCCATAAACAACCTTTCCCAGACTTGTGCCTTGGTTCATAACTTTCTAGGTACAATCCCATGCTCATTCATGACCGAAAGGGCTCTTTACTTATTTTTAGTGGTTGGCGTTAGGAAGGGCATCCAGCTGTAGAAACTCTGCCAAATCAGACTGGAGCCTGGTGTTGCCATCCGGTTTCACCAGTCCTCAGTCAAATCGTCCAACCCATGCTAGCATGGAAAGCGGACGTTAAACAATGATGATGATGATGATGATATACACACACACACACATGTGTGTATCCACTTGTGTGTATTTCTATATATCCTTCTCTTGATATCATGTATTGATTGTAGATGTGAATTTTCCAGTTTTCTATGGAGGAAATATTATCAAGCTTGGAAACAGTTTAGGGTTAGCAACAAGAAAGGCATCCAGCTGCGAAAAATCTGCCTCAATAAATTGTGTTTGACATGTGCAAGCATGGAAAGATGACAGTTAAATGATGATAATTATACGAGTGTATGCATGAACGGTGCACAGAGTGGAATGATAGGATTTGACACATGTAAAAGTAAAAATGAAACACATGGGAAAACAAAACCTGCTGGATGTAAATATGATTATTTATATTCTATGTCTTTTTTTATTGCAACTAAGTATCAAAATAGGAATGGTAAATAATTATTTTCAAGTTGACACTCTGAGCTACATTAGGAATTGAACATTGAGACCTTTAATAAATTAGGTCTGGATGTTCTGATTAACCATTGGCCTATTGTCTTGCAGTGAGGAAATAATGTTACCATGGTTGCTGTGTTATTCAATTGTTCAGTTCCATTTGTTGTACCTTCACCACCATCATCAGTACCATCTTCATTACCACCACATACTCACTCGATAAGGCATCCTTCCTAGGCTCAATAATTAGTACCACATTAGCTCTCCTTGGCTCAATAAGGAATGCCACCTTGGCTCAAAAAAGGGAATGCCACCTTGCTCAGAAATGGGAATGCCTCCATGGTTCAAAAAGGGAATGTCTGTTTGGCTCAAAAAAAGGAAATATCTCCTTGGCTCAAAAAAAAGGAAATGTCTCCTTGGCTCAAAAAAAGGAAATTTCTCCTTGGCTCATAAAAATGATATGTCTCTTTGGCTCAAAAAAAGGATATGTCTCCATGGCTCAAAAAAGGGAATGTCTCCTTGGTTCAAAAAAGGGAACATCTCCTTGGCTCAGCAGTGGTTCTATTTGGTTCAACAGTGTCTCCTTTTGTGGCTCAACAGAACCACCATCCATGATAAACATACACCAAACAACCAATTGTTTACTTCGAATATTTCAAACCAACTAAAATATTTGACATACATTGTTAACATCATAACAATTGGTTTGGAAATAGAAACTTAAAACAGAATTATTGTCAGTAGTATGTATATATATATGTGTGTCTGTGTGTGTGTCTGTATATATCAGTGTTTATCTGTGTGTATATACATGTGTATCTTTGTGTGTATATGTGTCTATATATGTAGGTACAAGTATATGTCTGTACCTACATATACAAGTATATGTCTGTGTATGCTTGTATTTACACACACACACTTATATATAGACATATATACATACACAAACATGAGTGTGTGTGTATGTATATATGACTATATATATATACATACAGTCCTCCATATACAAATATACACATACATACAAACGTGTGTATGTGTGTGTATATATATACACATACACATACAATCTTCCATATATAAGCATACACATACACACAAATGTGTGTATGTATGTTTATATATGGAGTATTGCGTGTATATACTCTTTTACTTGTTTCAGTCATTTGACTGTGGCCATGCTGGAGCACTGCCTTTAGTCAAGCAAATCGACACCAGGACTTATTCTTTGGAAGCCTAGTACTTATTCTATCGGTCTCTTTTGCTGAACCGCTAAGTTACGTGGATGTAAACACACCACCATTGGTTGTCAATTGATGTTGGGTGGGGGGACAAACACAGACACAGAAACATATACACACACATACCTATATATATATATATATATATATATACACACACAACAGGCTTCTTTCAGTTTCTATCTACCAAATCCACTGACAAGGCTTTGGTCGGCCCGAGACTATAGTAGAAGGCACTTGCCCAAGGTGCCACAGTGGGACTGAACCCAGAACCATGTGGTTCGTAAGCAAGCTACTTACCACACAGCCACTCCTTTGCTATATGTTTATATTTTGTTGTTGCAACTTGTTTTTTTTTATAGTAGTTTTGCTATTAATCATTGCAATTTCCATAGTTGTTGTTGTTGTTGTCAGTATAGAGGGGTGGGTTAGAGGTAGGTGTCTTGTTGTTGCTGTTATTGCCACTAATGTTTCTGATGCAGCTTCTGTTGTCTCTCTTCTTACTGTTCAAGCACTGCATGTGTGTGTGTGTGTGTGTGTGTGTGTGTGTGTGTGTGTGTGTGTGTGTATAGATGTGTTTTCAGATACCATAACAGACAGTAAAATCAATAAATGACACACCTACACATCACCCTCCCTCTCTCACTCTACTTCTACCTCATCCTTACTTCACACATACACACATATGCATGCACACACACGCATGTACTCACACACACACATGCGTACACACTTTACCAAGCTGCCATCATTGCCACTACTACCCCCACCACGTTGCCCTCAAAAACCACACCCGTTTTGCTCCTTCTCCCTCACATAACCACATACCAAGAACCCCCTCAACAATAACCACTGCACTCATTATCACTACCATCATCATCATCATCATCATCACCACCATCATCATCACCACTGCCATCGTCATCATCATCATCATCATCATCATACCATCATCATCACCACCATCACCACTGCCATCATCATCATCATCAACACCAGTATCATCCTCACCACCACTGTCATCATCACTGTCATCACCATCATTGCCATCATCACCACCACCACCACCACCACTACCACCTCCATCATCATCATCACAGTAACTGATCTCTTCTATTGATGTTACATTACAACCTACAACTGGAGACTCTGTGTGTGTATGTGTGTGTATTTGTCTGCACGTATGTGAGCTTGTGTGTATATGTTAATGTATATGTGTAAGATGACAATGAAATCAGACAGTGAGACTCGCAGCTGGACCACAGAAGCAAAGGGACAGATCTCGGTCAAAGGGGTCATTTCACTTACTAATACTACTTAATACTATAATGCATGGCATTTCCTATGGTCAGTCATCGCTGATCATCAATGGCTGCCTATGAAAATGTCTATACATGTGTTTGTGTGCATATGTATGTGTGCATATGTATGTGTGAAGGCACATGGCTTAGTGGGTAGAGTAACCGGCTCTCAGTCATAAGGTTGTAAGTTCAATTCCTGGTAGTGTTGTGTGTCCTTGAGCAAGACACTTTATTTCACATTGTTCCAGTTCTCTTAGTTGGCAAAAATGAGCATTATCTGTATTTCGAAGGGGCCAGTTTTGTCACATTCTGTGTCATCCTGTGTCTCCCTGAGAACTACATTAAGGGTTCTTGTGTCTGTGAAGTGGTCGGCCACTTGCATGTTGATTCCATGAGCAGGTTGCTTCATTGATCAAATCAAATGGAACCCTCATCGTCATAACCAAAGAAGTGCCAGTTAGTTAATTAATGTGTGTGTGTGTGACAAGGTGTATATGAATGTAAAACAGCAGTTACAAACTGAAATTATATACACACATACACATACATGCATTCTGTGTGTATCCTGGTTTTAAAATACAGGGTGTCCGTAAAGTCTGGGTACATGGGGATTAACACATACTTTAAGAAATTATTATTTCTTATATTTAATTGTTATGATTTTATTTACTCCATGTATCCACATGGGGATTAACACATACTTTAAGAAATTATTATTTCTTATATTTAATTGTTTATGTTATGATTTTATTTACTCCATGTACCCAGACTTTGTGGACACCCTGTATATTCACTGTGTTCCTGTATGTGGTGAGAGATGAATAAAAAGGTTAGCATTAATAAGAACATCCAGCTTTAAATCCTGACCCTCAAAAAGAGGGAGAACATGATGAGTATGCAGTTCTATATTTAAGAGATGAGGAATTATCTACATTATTTACATCATTTACATTTGATGGATATTTGTCCCCATCTTGTTTGCTGTTAACACAACGTTTCAGCTGATATACCCTCCAGCCTTCATCAGGTGTCTTGGGGAAATTTTGAACCATGGGTATATGGCGTAGTGGTTAAGACTCTGAGTTCGATTCCAGGCAGTGACCTGAATAATAATAATAATAATAATAATTCCAAAGTCCATCAAGGTTCTGGACTACCTATTTAAAATAAAAGTTACAGTTCTTAGTAATGAAAATGCTGGCTACCCCAGGGTTCTCTCATTGGATTGCAGCTCTTTCTACTCCTTACTGGTCTTTCTATCTCTAACCACATTTCTGTGAAGTAGGAGTGTAACATTATTTTTGTCAGTGTAGAAAACTGCAACAAGCAAGCATAACTGTGTGGTTAAGAAGCTCACTTTGTCACCATTGTGGTTTTGGGTTCAATCTCACTGTGCAGTACTTTGAGCAAGTTTCTTCTTCTATAGAGCCAGGCTGACCAATACCTCATGAGTGAATTTACTAGACAGAAGCTGTTTGGTAGTCTGTCATATATGCATTTTAAAAACTGTCTGACCTGGCTCCATTTGATATAAAATGTCATGGGTGTATAGGATGAACCAACCACATCAGATATGAGGAGAAGAAAGTGTCGACTGCCACTTTTTGTTTAACTACTCTCTCATGTGTCCATATATATATATATGAGGGTATCACAAAAGGTCTGATTGGAGGCCCAACCATCTGAGTTCTTTTACAGGGCTTACAGAAACTGAAGGACCACTGCTGCCGAGTGGGTGGGGAATGATGTAATGATATCAGATGCATTGCACAGTGCAAGAAGCCTCATCAGGTGATGTAATGGATGTGTGTGTATGCTTGTGTCTGTTTGTCACCCCACGCATACTGACATCTAGTGTTGGTTTGTTTACATCCCCTGTAACTTAGCAGTGTGGCAAAACAGACCAACAGAATAAGTAAATGACTTAAAAAGGAAATAAACGAATATTGGGATTGATTTGTTTGACGAAATCCCTTCCCTTCAAGGAAGTGCTCCAGCATGGCCACTGCTCAACAATTGAAATGAGTAAAGGATAAAAGATAAGCAATTTATGTTGCAATCAGAGGCACAAAAGTGTTGTCATGGCATGGCTTGAACCTGTGACAAACATTGTGGCAACTCAACCCAAAGCCAGTAAATATTTATAGTACCAACATGGAATCGGTAAAAAAATCATGTGGAGAAAAAGAAAAAAAAATGGTTGAGCATATTCAGTGATGCAATATAGAAGCAGTGGAATGAGATGACAAAAACCTCCCTCTTAGACCTGAATACCAATAAACAAATTAACACTACAGTCGTTTTGTATGATCAGATCGCTTATTGAAGTTGTTTGCCAAATGGAGTTTTTCTTTGTGTAAGATTTCTTTGAACTTTGGATTTTATTGTCGAACACGCACAGGTTGGTTGAAGACTGAAATTCCAATGTGTTTTGAAATGATGTCGATAAATTGAAGTGATATTCATATAAACATCACAGATTGGTTGAAGACTAAATTGTAATGTGTTTTGGAATGAGGTCGATAAATTTGGTGCATGCATGACTGCTTGGTTAAGAAACTTGCTTTGCTGTTGAGCTTCTTAATGTGGTTTCGGGTTCCATTCCCACTGTGTGGCCAGCACCTTGGGCAGGTGTCTCTTACTATAGCTTTGGGCAGACCAATGCCTTGTGAGCAAATTTGGTAGACAAGAACTCTGCGAAGCCCTTCATATGTGTGTGTGTGCATATATATATGCTGTAAGGCTTTATTTCCACACACGCCAGCTTAATTTAATTCGTTCTTAGTCGAAACACATCTGTTGTTATGTCCTATTATAATTTTAATTTTTATTATATTTGTGTAACATTGTTCGTTTTTTTCCGTCCTTGTTTTTGTATACATTCGCTGCTTTCTTCCAAGGAATCTAATGCTCTTAGCTTAGTTTTTTCTTGGGGCTGGCCAGATTGGAGCAATATCGAGAATAACCAGCCGAAATTGCAAGGATAATCTGGATCTCGACTGAAGAAAGAAAACTCCGAATGACCTGTCCATGGTTTCTTTGTATCGTCTATATGGATGTTTTGTTGTCCCTTTCTTGTATCACCTAACTGTCTGGATGTTTTGCATTCTTGTCCCATTTTGTATTATTTATATATATATATATATATATAGTAGAATAATAAGTAAGAAGAAAATTCTTGGCACAGTATTATATATTTGTAAAAATGAGTAAAGATGGATTTTGGCGGGGAATAATTTTTATTTTGATAATGTTTACAGTGAGTTACTCTGATATGACTTTCAAGCTTCAAATAATTGTTTTCAAACACCTATTCACCGTTTTCAAATGCCTATTCACAGAGTAATTCACTGTAAACATTATAATTAAATAAGAATTATCCCCCCAAATAGCCATCTCTACTCATTTTTTCAAACATATATATGTATACATACATAAATACATACATACATACATACATACATACACAGCTGAGCACATAAGTGCAAAACAAGGTGGGGGAAATAGTACTCAAATACGAAAGGTAGAGTAATATGCTTCTATTAAAGCTGCAAATTTATCATAAAGCTTTTTAAGCAGAGCTTCACATTACAATTCTCTGATGAGCAGGAACATGAAACTCTGAGTAAAAGTCTTGTAATAATTCTGCAGCTTTAATAAAAGTGTGTGTATATATATATATATGTGTGTGTGTGTGTGTGTGTGTGTGTGTGTGTGTGTGTGTGTGTGTGTGTGTGTGTGTGTGTATATATATGTATATGTGTGTGTGTAGTCAATCCAAATAAACAAATAAAAGCGAACAACATGAGGATGTGCATAAGGAATATATTAACTTGACGCTCGGTGAAAGGAGAGACTTTGATGTTTCGAGCATAGCTCTTTGCTCGAAAGGAGAAAGGAAAAAGTTCAAACAAGGAGAAGAAATCGCCAGTGGCACATGTGCAGTTACATTGCTATTTATATATATATATATATATGTGTGTGTGTGTGTATACATATATGCATATGTGTATATATATGTGTGTATATATGTATATGTGTATATATGAGTGTGTGTATGTATATATGTGTATGTATGTGTATATGTATATGTATGTATATATGTGTGTATGTGTAAATGTGTGTATATATATATATATATATATATATATATATATATGTATATATGTATATGTGTGTATATATATGTATGTATATATATATATATGTATGTATGTATGTGTGTGTGTGTATGTATACACACACACTTATTCTATTAGTCTCTTGCCAAACCACTAAGTTATAAGGATGAAAACAAGCCAACATCAGTTGTCAAGCAATAGTAGAAGACAAAGGCATTCTCTCTTTCACACACTCAGGCACACACACACACACACATATATGTGTATGTGTGCCTTTGTGTCCGATCACTGCTTGACAACTAGTGTTGGCTTGCCTTTGTCTCTCTAACTTAGTAGTTTGGCCAGAGACCACAAGAATACGTACCAGACTTCAAAAGAAAACAAAAAAATATGGGGTCGCTTTGTTCAACTAAACCCTTCAAGGCTGTTCTGCAGCATGGTCACGGGCCAATGGCTTAAACCAGGAATCAATAAAGGTATTCATGTAAAAATCACAGATCGCATAAAGAGTAAATTCCAGTGTGTTCTTTTGAAACATATTGTCTGTAAAATAAAATTAAATATGAGGAGAGTCAAGGCTGGAATATCTTTCAGCAGGAGTCAACATAAGGACTCATGCAGAAATGGTGTTTATTAACACAAACAACAATTTTCCAAGAATTATCCCTAGATCTACTGAAAATCTTACATGTGGTGCACTAATGAAAGATGAAGTTTTTCTCTGAGAGGAGTTTTCTTTCTCATCCATATAATACAATCTAATAAACCCCAAGTTAAGGCCTAGTAACACTATGAGTCCCTGACAGCTATTTAGAGTCCTTGAAATTTCCCATTTATATTCTTTTCTAATCTAGGCACAAGGCCCGAAAATTTTTTTTTTTTTTTTTTTGGTGGGTGGTGTGCAGTCGATTGGATCGACCCCGCTATGCAACTGGTACTTAATTTATCGACCCCAAAAGGATGTAAGGCAAAATCGACCTCGGTGAAATTTGAACTCAGAACATAAAGACAGACGAAATACCATTAAGCATTTTGCCCGGTGTGCTAACGTTTCTGCTACCTTGCCGCCTTATTTCCCATTTATATTATATTAAACACTGCACAATGTTTATCAGAATCTATTATTATCATTATTACCTCTTACCCCTGCTGGCGACAAAGGGACTCTCACTCAGAGTAAAAGGCAGACTGTATGACGCATGCGTACGAACAACCATGCTACATGGCAGTGAAACATGGGCTGTAACTGCTGAGGACATACGTAAGCTCGCAAGGAATGAAGCCAGTATGCTCCGTTGGATGTGTAATGTCAATGTGAATACCCGTCAGAGTGTAAGTATCTTGAGAGAAAAGCTGAACATTAGAAGCATCAGTTGTGGCGTGCAAGAGAGACGATTGCGCTGGTATGGACATGTGGTGAGAATGGAGGAGGATAGCTGCGTGAAAAAGTGCCACACCCTAACAGTTGAGGGAACCCGTGGAAGAGGTAGGCCCAGGAAGACCTGGGCTGAGGTGGTGAGGCAAGACCTTCGTACATTGGGCCTCACCGAGGCGATGACTACGGACCGAGACCTTTGGAAATGGGCTGTGCGTGAGAAGACCCGGCAAGCCAAGTAAGATCGTTGCCAGTGCCCCTGGACTGGTTCTTGTGCGGGTGGCACATGAGATGCACCATTTTGAGCGTGGCCGTTGCCAGTACCGCCTGACTGGCTCCTGTAGGATTTTCGAGCGAGATCGTTGCCAGTGCCCCTGGACTGGCTTGTGCGGGTGGCACATAAAAGACACCATTTCGAGCGTGGCCGTTTTCGTGCGGGTGACACGTAAAAGCACCCACTACACTCTCTGAGTGGTTGGCGTTAGGAAGGGCATCCAGCTGTAGAAACTCTGCCAAATCAGACTGGAGCCTGGTGTTGCCATCCGGTTTCACCAGTCCTCAGTCAAATCGTCCAACCCATGCTAGCATGGAAAGCGGACGTTAAACGATAAACGATGATGATTACATCAAAACTAACAGCTTATATTGTGCCCCTATAGTAGAAAGGATTATTATTATTATTATTATTATTTATTATTATTATTATTATTGAAGGCGGTGAGCTGACAGAACCATTAGCATGCCAAGTGAAATGCTTTGCAGTATTTCATCTGCTACAGCATTCTGTGTTCAAATTACACCAAGGACAACTTTTGGGGTTGATGAATTAAGTAATAGACTAGCCCCCTTCCCCTGAAAAACTTTACAAGGCCTTGTGCCTAAAGTAGAAATAATAATAATAATTATTATTATTATTATTGAAGGTGTCGAGCTGGCAGAATCACTAGCACACCGGCTGAAATGCTTTGCAGTATTTCATCTGTTGCTATGTTCTGAGTTCAAATCCCACCGAGGTCGACTTCGCTTTTCATCCTTTCAGGGTCAATTAAATAAGTACCAGTTATACACTGGGGTTGATGTAATCTATTTAATCCTTTCCCCAAAATTTCAGTCGTTGTGCCTACCGTAGAAAGGATTATTATTATTATTATTATTATTGTTATTATTATTATTATTGTTGTTGTTGTTGTTGATGTTAGTTATTTTCGGACAATTTAGAAGTAGTATTATTGCAACAGTGGAAAAGAACGTGTTGAGAATATCAAATTAAGGAGTAAAGGGCGGGGACGGAGTGGCAGATATCTTTGATAACATAAATATGGCAGCGGTGATGGTGGTGTGACAGTGGAGATGATAACAATACGGTGATGATGATGATGATGATGATTAATGTGGCAGTGGCAGTGGTACTAAGAGATAGTAGCGATGAGATTGTAGCAGTGGCATCAGTGATGGTGGTGATGGAGAAGATAACGAAGATATAGTGATTAATGTGATGGTGGTGGTGGTGGAAAAGATAGTAATGACCAGGTGGTGGTGGTGATGGAGATGGATGTTATGAAGATGAAGATGATGATGATGACGATGATGATAATGGTGGCTTGTGAAAGGTCGATGCAGATGGTGGTGAGCAATGCATGTGAACTGTAAACAGGTCTTCTGCAAGCATTGTTGCACTTGTCTGCTGCAATATATGGCTGCATCACTGCAAAAAGTAGTGAAGCATTCTTAATCCTTTTTTCCTTACAATTTGAAGTCATGCAAGGAGATATAAGCAGCAGATTAGAAAATGGAAAACAAGCACCGCTACCACTACCACCACCACTACCACCACCACCACCACCACTACCACCACCACCACCACCACCACTACCACCTCACCACCACCACTGTTGCCATCTCTACTATCACCACCACCACCACCACCGGCTCCACCTAAACGATTACCGCACTACTACGACGACCACCTCTACTACTACTACTACTACATAAACAACAGCAAAAACAAATTAAGAACCACAACAATCGCCACCATAACAACAATATTATTATTATCAACAATAGTAGTAGTAGTAGTAGTAGTAGTGGTGGTATCCACACCATCACATACTGAAGAATTCATTATCACACTCACAATAGAATGCAACTATTAAGGTACACACACACACACACACACACACACACACACACAGAGGCATACACAAGCACACTGGCATGCAGGCATACATGCTCACATACACATACTGGCACATACGTTCTCTTTCAGGCCTGCATACAGGCACATACACAGAGGAAAGAACACATACATACATGCATGTATGCACATGCATACATGAACACACGTACAAACACATAAACACGCATGCATACACACACACACACACATGCATGCACACACATATGTACAGATGAAGAGCTACATCAGTTGCATTATGTTTAATATTGTGAATCAGTTGGAATGGCAGAAACTGAATTCTTCATGAGAACAAACACACAATGGTTAATAGAAAGTAGACCAGCATTTGTCTGATGCCATAACCTTATTTCCACAGTTACATAACCTTCCTTCCACACCTTACTTTCCATTCCATTCTCCATATTTTATTTCACTGCTGAGAATCTCAGGTTCTTGTATTTCCTATATTTCAAGAACAACTGCTTGTTTCCATTGCCTTGGCTAGGTGTGTATACATACATACTATTGAGAAATGTGCAGTTACTCTATCCAGATTACAAGTTCAGGTTTATATCTGTAATTATTGGGGTACTGGGATATGTAACACGCTACCTAAATACCAATCTTGAGAAATTAGGCTTCTCAAAACCAGAAAGGAGGAAGCTGATTCGAAGATTACAGATCAAAGCCATCACTGGAACTGTAAAAATCTGTAAAACTTTCCAGAAGTTTGTCATTTAAGTATATATGAGCATGTCTAGATATGTAGCTATATGCATGAGAATACATACATAAGAAAAAACATACAAGTCTGCATGTATGTATATATACAAAAATACCTTTTTTATGTAGTTGAAATTCCAATGAAGGAGCCTTGGATCTAAGTTAGAAAACCAGTTCTTCCTCAATTGACAAGAAATCTTGAAATAAAACTGAATAATGATATACATACATGTATGCATCATTAATTTAACGTCCACGTTTCTGTGCTGGCATGGGTTGGATGATGTTCATTGAAACAAGTTTTCTACAGTTGAGTGCCCTACCTGTTGCCTACATTGACCTGTTTTGAAACAAAATAATATTTTCCTGTTGCCACACATGTTTTTGTGCAGAACATTGGAAATGAATGACATTCATTGACAACAAACATATGATGTCAAGACGAGGAGGCCCAAGCATACACACATTCATTCTTATACATACACCCCTACATACACACATGCATATATTTATATATATATGCATGTGTGTACAAAAGGCTTCTTCCAGCTTTCATCTACCAAATACAAGTTTTTGGTTAGCATAGGGCTATAGTATGTGTGTGTGTCTTTCATGTGTGTGTGCTTGTGTGTCATTGTTCTTAGCAGCAATATGGCTTTCCCCTAGATCCATATTCAATGTTTCCAGATCGTCACAGTCTCATTTTCAAGAATTATAATAGATTTTACCTCATCATTGCTTCTTACACACACACACACACACACACACACACACACACACACACACATATATTTCTTATATTTACATAGGCACAGGAGTGGCTGTGTGGTAAGTAGCTTGCTTACCAACCACATTTTTCTGGGTTCAGTCCTACTGTGTGGCACCTTAGGCAAGTGTCTTCTACTATAGCCTCAGGCCGACCAAAGCCTTGTGAGTGGATTTGGTAGATGGAAACTGAAAGAAGCCCATCATATATATGTGTGTGTGTGTGTGCATGTGTGTGTCCGTGTTTGTTTCCCACCATCGCTTGAGAACCAATGCTGGTGTGTTTATGTCCCTGTAACTTAGCGGTTCGGCAAAAGAAGCCAATAGAATAAGTACTAGGCCTACAAAGAATAAATCCTGGGATCGATTTGCTCGACTAAAGGTGGTGCTCCAGCATGGCCACAGTCAAATGACTGAAGCAAATAAAAGAATAAAAGAATATATATTTGTAAACCAAATATAGCAAGAGAGTTTGTGCATGAAACATTTAGTTTTATGAACGAATTCTTTTGTTGTTTTGCTTTCTCCATGTACTCTGTGAGCTACCGAACTGTAATCTCACAAACTGAAATTGGAAACATAATACAAATCCTGCCTTCAATTTCACTTTGGGTTTACAGAAATAAACATGCAGTTTTAAATTCTACTTACTTGTTTTTCACTACAGATAATTTAAATTGCTCAATATCTACTATATATTTGTGAAAACCGCGGACGTTATCTCACAAGCAATTATGCAGGCAAAAGTGTTAGAAAATGTGGTCGGATTGACCTGAAAATTTGCACACCTATGTTAAAAGTGCTGGGGAGTTTGCATGGCAACTTTGTGTTTGCTCAATTGAAAAGCGTAGCCTCTAGGGCAAAATTCCTCATCTTTAAAATATGGCCCCGAGTAGACCCGAATGAAATTGGGTTATAATACTAGTATATACATATGATATATTACTGTCTATAGTCTCCTAGAAAAAAAGTAAGTTAATAAAACAGCATCGCACTTTGAATAAACATATTTTACTATGTCTTTAGATTGGCCTTTGTTTTGTGAGTGGAATGTGGTGGATGGAAACTGTGTGGAAGCCTTCTATGAGCATGTGTTTGTTTGCCCTGATTTATGACCTGGACTTATGTCTCATTCCATAACTTAACAGTTTGACAAATAGAGATCAATGAAATAAATACATGTCATCATCATCATCATTATTTAATGTCTGTTTTCCATGCCGGCATGGGTTGGACAGTTTGACAGGAGCTGGCCAAGGAGGAGGGCTACTCCAGGCTCTAGTCATCTGTTTTGGCATTGTTTCTACAGCTGGATGCCCCTTCTATATCCAACCACATTACAGAGTGTACTGGGTGCTTTTTACGCAGTGCCAGCATGTTGGAAAATAATTTCTGGGGTTGATATGATCAAATGGAACCCTTCAGGGGAGTGCCCCAGCATGGTCATAGACAAACACCTAAAAATGAACAGATGAAAGAAAACAGATATTTCAGTTCATTATATTTTCCTTCACTTTTCTCTCCATAATTTTTCTCTTTTAAATTATATTTTCTTATCGTTAGTTTTATCTGTGTCTTCTATTCTCTTTCTCTCTTTTTCTCTCTCTCTCTCTCTCTCTCTCTCTCTCTCCCTCCCTCTCTCTTTATATATATATATATATATATATATATATATCATCTTTTGAAGCATTATTCACCTGCTGACTATGCACTTTATCTTGGCTGCTATGTGTGTATGGTAGGGTATATTTAGACACAACACTCATCTATATATACATATATATATATATATATATATATATGCAAATGCACACACTCTTAAGCACATACAACAAACAGGTGTTCACTAATTTTTAATTAAGATACACTCTTTTTTTATAAACATTTATACGTCTGCATGTATGTGTGTGTAAACACACACAGAAAGAGGCATATAAATACACACAGGTGTTACTTATTTTTAATCAATCTCTCTCTCTATCCATCTATATGTATGTATGTATGTATGTATGTATGTATGTATGTATGTTTGTGTGTCTTTTTATATCTAATAAAAAAAAAAATTTACAATCAATTTTTTATGAAATTCACATAAAAATACAGTTAATCATTGTGTGATTTCCACAATCTATTTTCATGGTAGAATGGTGAACTTAAAACCCAATAATTGAGGAATACCAGTCTCTTTCACCTGTACCATTTTGCAGAGAACTTTGGCACTATTCTCCCAAGATTTATGATTGAAGAATTCTATATTTTATCCGTTTTAAAATAGTTTTTTTTAAGCAAATTGCACTGCTTGTATGCTCTGATGACTTTTTTTTAAATAATCAAAAATTTCAAGGTTTTAGTATAATGACTCCTATATTTCATTGTGTTTTTTGTTGGGTTTTCTTTGTTGTTTTATTTTTTTAGCCCTAGGTTGGATCTGATCATGCAGTGATATTATGTTCGGAGGCTTTCCAGCATGGCCATCTTGTATCATATTTTCCATTTTCAGATATTCATTCTTCCCTTGAGCCCTCGTCTCCTGAAGGAGTTGTAAGCATATGGCATGTGTTCGACATTTCAAACCATGTGCAATCAATCTCTCTGTAGGTGTGGCTATTGTGTGAGTTCTTCCAGAGATAATGAGAGAAAGAGACGATTTGTTGACCCCCTCCCCAAGGCAAAAATGACTTTGGTAAGATTTGAACACAGGGAGCAGTGAATTAGAAGATATTGCTGTAAAGTTTTCTATCCAACTCTATAAGAACTCTGCTAATCTGCTGTCTTATCTGGAACAATAGTATTTAAGATGTTCTTCCTGTTTTTAAGATGATAGGATGTGAATTAGTTTTGGCTGCTGTTTCTTGCAACCATATAGAGTCTTCTTGTCTCATTCATTGGCACATGTCTTAGACCTAGAATCTGGCCATCCAGAAATGTATCTTGTGCCACAACAAATTGGTGCTAGTTTCTTGACAGAATAGCATGATGAAGTTAAACAATGTTGACAACTAGGTTCAGTCCCACCACGTGGCACCTTGGGCAAGTGTCTTCTACCAAAGCCTCAGGCCAACCAAAGCCTTGTGAGTGGATTTGGTAGTCAAAAACTGAAAGAAGCCCATTGTGTATGTATATATATGTATAAAATATGTATGTATGTATAGGTATATATTTATATGTGTGTCCTTGTGTCTGTGTTTGTCTCCTCACCATCACTTGACAACCAATGTTGGTGTGTTTGCATCCCCATAACAGATCAGTAAAAAAGACTGATAGAGTAAGTACCAGCCTTACAAAGAAAATATCTTGGGCTTGATTTATTCGACTAAAAACCCCGTGAAGGTGGTGCTCCAGCATGGCTGCAGTCAAATGACTGAAACGAGTAAACGAATATAAGAATGAAAGAATTAACTGTTCCGATATTTGTACCTTTTATGTTCTTTCCCGCCAAAACTTAGTGTTTTCTTGGTAGATTTATTCCACTTCAAGGCTATATCTTTGTACCATCCATTTGATCCTGGAACCCTATAAATGGATTTCATAGATGGAAAATGAAAGAAGCCCTTCATAGATATGTGTGTGTGTGTTTTCACTTCCACATGTTGGCCTCACATGGTAGTTGCAAATGAAGGTTATTTGTTATACAAGCTGTGTCATTCGTTTCCAGTCTTCCATGCAAACGTATCCAGTCATAGAGAAATATTACATTGCTCAAAAGTAGGGGAGGGTTGGCAACAGAAAGGGAACCATGTTGTAGAAAGTTCGGCCTTAACAAATTCCATCATCAGATCAATGCAAGTATAGAAAAGCAGACACTAAAAAAACAGCCATAATAATATTGGCACATAACTTCATTAAATAATAAGGAAAGTTTTCATCTGAATAAGCTCCATGCAATTTAGTACCAAAAGTCCCAATGGCTGCAGCAACAGTCATCATCATCGTCCCATATTCAGATGGTTCTATAAAAAAGGGGTTAAATATATAAATTTATTTCAGTATAGTGATACGTATCAAAACCTTTTTTTTTTTTGGTTTTATTTCGGGTTTTTGTTTTGTTTTGTTTTTGTTTATTCCAAAGAGAATTTAGTTCCCATTGTCAGACTTGCACCAATATGTAAATTAGTTTACTCTTGGGTCCATGAAAAGTATTCTCTGTTGCAGCAAGCTGCTGTTAGTCTCTCAGCAGACTAACAGAATAAAGTTAAACAACATTGATGATTAACTATTCCCGCGTTTGTGTTACGTACTTTTACCCTGAAACTTACAGTATTCTCTTTAGATTTATTCTACATCAAGGCTATCTAGCAAGCTAGCTAGCTAATCTACATACCTACCTATCTATCTATCTACCTATCTGTCTATCTACCAACCTATCCACCTACCTATCTATCTATCCATCTACTTATCTACTTATCTGTCTGTCTACCTATCTATTTATCTATCTATCTACTTACCTACCAATCCACCTACCTAGGTATCTACCAACCAAGCTAGCTAGCTATCTACCTTCTAGCTACTTATTTACCTTTCTATCTATCTACCTTTCTACTTATTTATCTGTCTACCTATTTACCTGTCTATCTATCTACCTAGCAAGCTACTACCTAGCTACCTAGCTATCTACCTTTGTACTTATTTATCTGCCTACCTATTTACCTATCTGTCTATCTATCAAAGTACCAGTTACCTCATTTCCATGGCATAAAAGTGATTAAGACCATAGCATTTGCTTCCATCCACACACACCCAATTTAATCATAGTTTCAAAAGATGGACAGTCCGATTCTGCCGTTTGTCTCTTCTGAAATTTTCAGGGTTCCCTTGGAATTGCTCTGGAGCATCTTTTTAAGTCATTTTTTTTTACCCCACCATCTTCCCCTCTCCGGACCGATTTTGGTCAATTTTGTGGACACTGTGCACTTAAAAACTTTCCAGTCCATCACAGGGTAACTCTTTTACAGCCAAGAGGCCTGAACGAGCCAAGGTCATCATTTGTGTGATGTTGTTCCAAGGCTTCAAACATGTTGCTAAGGGTTAGTTGGAATTGTGTTACCCTTTGCCAACATAATTACAACTTCTTTGACTTCTTTGGCCATTTGGTTAGTCTACCCCATTCCAGTCATGTGTCAATGGTGACAGAATGGACAGAAAGACAGTGGACAAAATCAAACAGCCAACCAAAGACAAGATGACAAGATTATCTTGCTCACTGCCTGGGGCTTATATGGTCACAACTAGCTAGAGACAGACAGTAGTGAAAAAAGTCCCAGGAGGGGATCTCCCCATTCAGGAGTGACAAAGGTCCTGGGTATGAGGACTGAAGCAATGTAAAATGTATTTTGCCTAAGGATACAACACAACACCCCACCCAGGTCAGGAATTGAAACCTCAATCTTGCAATCATGAGTGCAACAGTGTTTTACCATTAGGCCACATGCTTTCTCCTGTTACTCTCTCTTTACTCTCTCTTTTACTTGTTTCAGTCATTTGACTGTGGCCATGCTGGAGCACCGTCTTTAGTCGAGCAAATCGACCCCAGGACTTATTCTTTGTAAGCCTAGAACTTATTCTATTGGTCTCTTTTGCTGAACCGCTAAGTTACGGGGACGTAAACACACCAGCATCGGTCGTCAAACGATGTTGGGGGTACAAACATAGACACACAAACATACACATATATACATATATACGACGGGCTTCTTTCAGTTTCCGTCTACCAAATCCACTCACAAGGCTTTGGTCAGCCCGTGGCTATAGTAGAAGACACTTGCCCAAAGTGCCACGCAGTGGGACTGAACCCAGAACCATGTGGTTGGTAAGCAAGCTACTTACCACACGGCCACTCCTGCCCACAACGCATCAAGTTCATAATTTGTAAGCACAGGATTTCAAACAGTTCTCTCAAGGTCACCGACAAATGGTTGGCTTACTTATACTTCAGAAGGCTCAAAGAAATGACTTAGCATCAATTCATTCATGGTTACGCCATCCTTATCCTTCCGCCCATGACCATTCCACACCACACCACACCACATCACACCCGCAGACCACGAAATGTCAAAGAATTAAGGGATATGTTGACCCAAGCAGGTTTTGAACAACAAAAACATTTTAGTTGTACTTTTATTACTGACAAGTCTTAAACTCTCTTGTGTTTACGCCTGAGTCATAGAAAATAGATAAAAATCATAAAAATGTGTTGGGAGAAAGAAAAAAAAAAGAGAACAAACTAACAAAAAAAAAGAAAAGAAAATACACAGGAAGAAAAACAGAAAAAAAAATGACTGCAATGTGCAAATATAATTGAATTTTTGATGAAGAAATATCTAAAAGTGATATAATAATACCAACGACAGCAATATGAATAATAATAATAATAATAATAATAATAATAATAGTAATAATGACAATGATAATAATGATGATGATGATGGCAGTAACTGCAACAATATTAATAATAATCATAATAAAAATAATACTAATAATAATAATAATAATAATAATAATGATAATAATTGTAACAGCAGCAAGAATAATAATGATGATGATGATAACAGCAATAATAATAATAATAATAGTAGTAGTAGTTGTGTTGTAATAATAATAATAATAATAATAATAATAATAATAATGATAATAGTCTTAGTGGTAATAATAGTAATGGTAGTAGTATCAATAATAACAGTAATAAGAATGTTAATGATAATAATAATAATATTAATAATAATAATAGTAAGAATGATAATAAATAGTAGTAGTAATAATAGTAGTAGTAGTAGTAATAATAATAGTAGTAGTTGTAACAATAATAATAATAGTCTTAGTAGTAATAATAATAATAATAATGGTAGTAGTGTCAACAATAATAACAGTAATAAGAATGATGATAATAATAATAATAAAAATAATCGTAAGAATAATAAGGATGCATTAATAATGATGAAGCATTAATACATAGTGAATATCCAACTGCAAATGTACTGTGGCAGAGCTGTCATTGTATCGTGAATTATTTATATTAGCCAAACAAATGGCAGGTTTATATCGGGTCAAATTATATATTTGAGTTTATATTTTGTTTTGTGTGTGTGTGTGTGATTTTTTTCAACTTTCTCCTTTTCCTTTATGTGTGCACACACACATTATATATATATATATATATATATATATGCATGTTTTTGTACATATACACACATATATAAACATGTTTATATATATGCATACGTACATATATATATATATATATTTATATGTGTATATGAATATATTTTTATGTATACCTGTGTGTATGTGTATATGCATATGTATGTATATATGTTTGTCTATATATTTGTATGTACATGTGTGTGTATGTGTATATATATGCATATGTACATATATAGAAATATATATATACACATATTTGTATGTACATGTGTGTGTATGTGTGTACATGTGTGTATGTGTGTGTGTGTATTACAATATTTATGTATTTATGTGCATATAAATGAAAAGAAAGTAAGTTAGAACAAATAGCTCAGTGAGGCCAGCAGTATGTATGTAAACAACAAAGACAGACAGGTGTATCTTATAAATCATAAAAGGTTGTTGCTTGATTAACTGTAATTATCTTAACTTTTAGGAACGATAAAGGGCTCATTTGATGGAAACTGGGACCAAATCCACATGGGAAGGGCAAATAATCTTAAAGAATCAAGAATTCTCCAAATTTGACTTGCCATTGAGAAAATGATAGTCTGTGGGTAGTTGTTTCTGCCCCAGTAAGTATCATCGGCACAGCAGTTGTCGTACATTATCTCCAGTAGATGGGACACTTATGTCAGTTATGATGATGAGTGTTCTAATTGATCTGCTCAACAGAACAGTCTGCTCATGAAATTAATGTGCAAGTGGCTGAGGACTCCAAAGACATTTGTACCCTTAATGTAGAAATCAGGGAGACACAGCATAACAAAAAAGGTGGCAAGGCTGGTCCATTGAACTACAAATCATTTTTATCAGTTGAATGGACTGGAGGAACATAAAGTAAAGTGTCTTGCTCCAGAACAAAATGCGCCACAGGGAATTGAGTTCACGATCTTCTGATTGTGAATGGAATACACTAACCATTAAGCCATACACCTACAGACACATATGTGTATGTATATGATAGGCTTCTTTCAGTCTATGCTATGTCCACTCAGAAGGCTTTCGTTGGCCAAGGGCCACAGTAGATCACACTTGCACAAGATGTTGCACAAGGAAGTTAAACCTAACAATTACATGAGTGGGAAATGTATTTCTTAACCATGTAGCCATTCCCATATCCCATATATATATATATATATATACATATATATATATATATATATATACACACACACACACACTTTACTCTTTTACTTGTTTCAGTCATTTGACTGTAGACATGCTGGAGCACCGCCTTTAGTCGAGCAAATCAACCCCAGGACTTATTCTTTGTAAGCCTAATACTTATTCTATCAGTCTCTATTGCCGAACCGCTAAGTTACGGGGACGTAAGCACACCACCATCGGTTGTCAAGCGATGTTGAGGGGACAAATACAGACACACAGATACACATATATATACATATATACGACGAGCTTTTTTCAGTTTCCATCTACCAAATCCACTGACAAGGCTTTGGTCGGTCCAAGGTTATAATAGAAGACACTTGCCCAAGGTGCCCGGACAGTGGGATTGAACCCAGAGCCATGTGGTTGGTAAGCAAGCTACTTACCATACAGCCACTCCTGCACCCATGTATGTATGTATATATATATATATATATATATATATATACACACACACATACAATGGGCTTCTTTCAGTTTCCGTCTACCAAATCCACTCACAAGTCTTTGGTCGGCCTGAGGCTATAGTAGAAGACACTTGCCCAACATGCCATGCAGTGGGACTGAACCCGGAGCCATGTGATTGGTAAACAAGCTATTTACCACACAGCCACTTCTGTTGGCTATATGTATACATGTGTTACATACATTTTATTACAGATACGTACGCATTCACGTATCCATTACAATCACAAGTATTCATTACACACACACACACACACACACGCACACGCACGCGCACGCGCACGCGCACGCGCACGCACACGCACACACACATACACACACCATCATCACTCATACACTCACTCACACACACCTCCCCATTCTACACTGCCATTCCATAAACATTGGTTCTTCCAATCAATTCTATGTAATAAACTCCAATATCTGTCTGTGTCTGTTTATTATAAACTATAGTGGTAGAAGTAGTCGTAGTAGCAGTTGTTGTAGTCGTTGTTGTTGTTGTTGTTGTCTGCTCAATAAGACCTAATGGCTAAGAAACAGACTATCCAACCAAATGGTTGATCAATGCTTTTCAGGTCATGGCTGTTTTATCTTTATTATCTTTGCAGTACGGAACATTCTGTCTTAGGATTTAGGATGTCGGACAACGCTAAAATGCACACACACACACACACGTATATATATATATATAAAAGCATGGATTAACTGACTCTTTAACTGAGAGGTTTAGATCAAGAAATTGTCGCATCAATGCTAAGTACATTTACATGCACGCACATGCACACACACAAACACATACAAACACACACAGATAATGCTTGGTAGATAATATAATAGAATGTATCAAGAAACAGTATATAGAACTCAATACAGTGATATAGAGTGGAGTATTTGAATCTATAAAATGATATAAATCAAATTATTGCATGAATTATCATAGGTATTGTGAATTCAGGCTTCAGGTCCTGTTGATCTGCACGTTGTGTGAAGATCTTCATCGTCACCATCATTTAATGTCCGTTGTCCATGCTGGCATGGGTTGGATGGTTTGTGTGGGGGTGGTAAGCTGAGGGGCTGCACCCGACTCCAGTCTGGTTTGAAAATGGTTTCTACAGCTGGATGCCCTTCCTAATGTCAAAAGATGAAAAAAAATGTAAATTTCATGTGTGTGTGTGTGTGTGTGTGTGTGTTCGCGCGCGCGCGCGCGTGTGTGTGTATGGTTCAAATGTACAGAAAATAAAAGACAGACAGGTGAGGGAACAACAACCAGGTGTATTAGTTTGATGGTCAGGAAGAATGGAAAAGTCTCTGATGTTTCAAGCCTACACTCTTTAACAGAAAGGGATATGATAAAAAATAAGCTTTCATGTAGTTTCTGTTTACCATATTCACTCACAAAGCATTGAGCAAACCAACAGTCATAGTAAGAAACATTTTTTTTTTTTTTCCCAAGACAGCTCACAGTGTGAACTGAACCAGAAACCGCAATGTTACCAAACAAACTTCTTAACTACACAGCATCATATATTTACGATCATCATTTTACAACCATACTCTGTTTTTTATTATGCTGGCATAAGTAAGATGGATGAGTTCCAGGACGGCAGCTTCTTGCCACTTGTCACAATCCTTTATCATCCGACACACAACAACAAAAGATAGAAGCCCATTAATCTTTGCGGTTTTGCATTGTAATGATTTTTGGCTACTTTTAACAGCTGAACACTTTTATTACCAACCACTTGTACAGTACGGTTTGTGTGCCATTTTATTGTGACTCTGGCACTTTTGTGGGAGTCTGTTGTCTGCCAGTACTAAAGTATCCCTCCTACTCTGCATCAGTTTTTATTCTGAGTTATTTCTTCTCCGAAACGAATTGCCTTCACTATACATATATATTTATTTATATATACAAAACTGTATATCTCAGCAATCTTTTTCTATCTATTCTATCATGCTACTACTACATATACTATAGGTACGGTGTTCTTTAAAAAGAACATCTGTTGTCAACGAATTCACACACACACACACACACACACACACACACACACATATACATACACATATATATAAATTAAAAACGTAAAATTAAAACAGAACACAAAGGATTCCGCGGTACATGTGTTTCAAGCTTTATACACAAACAGTCGTTGCATCATTATATGGGTATATAATTGGGCATATACAGGTGCTTGCAATTATCAAGTATTACCTCTAAAATCTGCTTTACCTACGTGATACACACACACACGTATATATATATATATATATATGGCAGTCCTCTACCATTCCATTCATATTCACCTTGTACCTTTAGAATATGCCCTGGTACATCGCCACCATCTCTCTTGTACTCTCTCTCTCTCTCTCGGTCTCTCTCCTCTCCTGTCTCTCCAACTGGTTTAACCATGTATCTCTATAGCAAGACATCTCTTTCTATCCCTCTTTCATACTCTAACCTCCTACCACCAGGTACAAAGCCTCCCACCTCTTTCGATTACCATTCCTCCTCTCAAATGAGGGATCTTACAAGTTGCTTGATGAAAACAGACGGTGGTGCTTGGAGGAATATAGACATTAAATGATGATATATATATATATAAACTACCTGCATCAACTTGCTATAAAAGCAGGTAGTAATTTTATCTTGTCCTTATTCTTAGTGCAAGTTTTCAAGAGTGCAGTTCGATTTTAACAGTTATGTTTTCAAAGCTATAATGGAAGTGGCAAAGGAGTCTATTCAGCATATTTTGCTTTATGAGTTCAATAAAGGCAACAATGCAGTGGAAAGTGCAAGGAATATTAATGCAGTATATGGGGATCAAACAATAAGCGTAAGCCAGTGTCAACAATGGTTCCAGAAATTCTGAGCCAGAAGCAATGGCCTAGGAGATGAGCCTTGTCCTGGAAGATCTGTAGAGCTCAACGAGGACATCCTGCAAACCTTAGTGGAACAAAATCCCATTGTAACTGTTGAAGAACTAGCAGAGAAGCTTGGATTTGGTCATTTAACCTTTCATAGACACCTGCGTGCCATCAGAAAATGATCATCTCTGGTTTCAAGATAAAAGGTGTTCTTCCATAAGGATAATGCTCGGCCACATACAGCAAGGATGACATTCCAAAGGCTGGAGCAATTTGAATGGGAAACAATGCCCCACCCGCCATATTCACCAGACATTGCCCCATATGATTATCATTTATTCTGCAGTCTTCAAAATCATTTGGATGGAAAAAATATGAATTCTGGAGACAAGATCAGAACAGTACTGGAGGAGTATTTTTTGTCATAGCCAAATGAATTTTGGAAGAAGGGCTTCGCAATTCTACCAGATAGATGGAAGAACATTGTAGCGAATGAAGGAGAGTATATTTTAGATTAAAAGAGAACTTTGTTTCTCTTAATTTTGAAAGATTAAAGAAGTATAAAAGAACCGCATTATTTATGAGATGACCCAATATATATATATATATATATATGTATATAACTGAACTATCTGTCTTTGATTTACTGACATCTGTGAACTGTCACAGTACTATAGCTTAACCAATAATAATAATAATGTTTTCAAATTTTGGTACCAGACCATCAGTTTCAGAGGAAAGGGTGAATCGATTACATCAACCCTAGTGCTCAACTGGTTCTTATCGACCCCAAAAGGGTGAAAGGCAAAGTTGACCTTGGCAGAATTTGAACTTAGAACATAAAGACAGACAAAATACCTCAAAGCATTTCATCTGTCATGTGAATGATTCTACCAGTGCACTAACTTAATAATAATGGGTTTCCCATTTTGGCACAAGGCCAGCATTACGGGTGGGGAGAAGGTCAATCAAATACATCGACCCCAGGGCTCATCTGCTTGGCCTCGGCAGAATTTGAACAAGACATTTGCTTTGCATTCATGAAGGGCTGAGTTCAATCTCACTGCACGGCATAGTCGTGTGAGCTAGTCACGTTAACATAGCCACGCATTCGGCTGATCTTTTATTATAAGTGGAAGTCTAAGACTTCAGGTCTCTCTCTCTCTCTTTAACCCTAGGACTCATAATGTTGGAACTTAAACCTGGTGTATATAAGAGACTGAGATTATGACACCACCACCATTCTCCACCCCACCTGAATGACACTCAAGTCTGTCTGTCTGTCGTTGGGTTAACTTCCCAGTTATTACTAGAAGTACTACTACTATTTATACTAGAACAATTAGTTCAACAACTACTACTACTACTACTGCTGCTGCTGCTACTACTATTGCCATTCATCATTACTATCAATACTATGGTCGGTCGTTACATTTGTTAGTTTATCATAATTGCTGTTGTTGTTGTTGTTGTTTTATTGCTATCACTGGTAATAAAAAAAAATGCATTCATATATATACATATACACACATATATAAACACTTATATATGTACACACACATACATAGATATATACACACACATATATATATATATATATATATATACACACTCACACACACGTGTGTGCGTATGCTAGTGAGTTAGAGCAGGTGGTAGTGGTGGTGGTCGTAGGTGGGACATATATCTAATATTGGCCTAATTTTCAGGAATCTGAAGACGAGACAAGAGTTGCCAACTGACACACGGCCAAGTAAACATAAGGCTTAAATAACATGGGTGGTGGAGAGGTTTGGGTGGGTGGGTGGATTCGGTAGATAAGGGTGGTCGTTGCAGGTGATGGTGGTGGTGGTGATGGTGCTGCTGGCGGCAGTGGTGGTGGTGGTCACATTGTACTTAGTCCAATCATTAATCAATAACAAGCCATTTCGTTGGGTTGTTGTTGTTCTTCTTCTTAATAACGATGATGATTGTTTCTGTAGATAATTACTGTATTGTCTGTGTTTGTATTTGTTGATGTTTGTGTTATCTCGAAAGATGTTGTTGTTGTTGTTGTTGTTGTTGTTGTAGTTATTATATGTTTTGTTACGTTGTATGATGATAATTGTTATTTTTGTTAATCTACTTTTTAATTGTTATTACTTATAATTATTATCATCAATACTTCATTATTATTATTATCATTTATTATTATTATTATTATTATTATTATTATTATTATTATTATCATTATCATTATTATATTACTATTATTAGTAGTAGTAGTAGTAGTAGTAGTGTTCTTATTATTGTTGTTATTAGTAGCAGCAGCAACAGCTGATTGATTATTGGGAATATAATTAAGAGTGGATTGGCAGAATCATTAGAGTCATTAAGTAAAAAACAAAAAAAAAAACCTTTCCATCTTAAGTTTTGGCTCTATATTCTGAGTTCAAATCCCACCCGGGTTAGGTTTGCCATTCATGGTGAGAGGACAGACACACAAATACATACATACATACATACATACATATATATACATAGATACAACAGGCTTCTTTCAGTTTCCGTCTATCAAATCCATTCACAAGGCTTTTGTCAGCCCGAGGGTATAGTAGAAGACACTTGCCCTAGGTGCTATGTAGTCGGACTGAACCCAGAACCATGTGGTTGGGAAGCAAGCTACTTACCACACAGCCATACCTGCATTCTTTCATTTCTTTCTTTTACTAGTTTCAGTCATTAGACTGTGGCCATGCTGGGGTACCACTTTAGCTGAATGAATCAACCTCAGTACATTTTTTTTTTTTCTAAGGCTGGTACTTATTCTATCGATCTCTTTTGCCGAAACGCTAATGTTACAGGGATGTAAACACACCAACACCGGTTGTCAAGTGGTGGTGGGGGAGTAAACACAGGCTCAAAGACACACACACATAGATGTATACATACATATATATATATAAATATATATACATGTATATATATTTGACAGTTTTCTTTCAGTTTCCATCTTACCGCTCGCAAAGCTTTTTGTCGGCTCGAGGCTATAGTAGAAGACATTTGCTCAAAGTGCCATGCAGCAGGACTGAACCTGAAGCCATGTGGTTGGGAGGCAAGCTTCTTACCACACAGCCAAACATACATATACTCTTTTACTTGTTTCAGTCATTTGACTGCAGCCATGCTGGAGCACCGCCTTTAGTCGAGCAAATCGACCCCAGGACTTATTCTTTCTAAGCCTAGTACTTATTCTATCGGTCTCAGGGACGTAAACACACCAGCATCGGTCGTCAAGTGATGGTGGGAGGACAAACACAGACACACAAACATACACATATATATACATACATATACATATATATGACAGGCTTCTTTCAGTTTCCGTCTACCAAATCAACTCACAAGGCTTTGGTCGGCCCGAGGCTATAGTAGAAGACACTTGCCCAAGGTGCCACGCAGTGGGATTGAACCGGGAACCATGTAGTTGGTAAGCAAACTACTTACCACACAGCCACTCCTGCGCCTATAAATATATATATATATATATATATATATATATATATATATATATATATATATATATATATATATATATATATATATATATATATATATGTATGTATGTATGTATTTATGTATACATTTTGGGTGTGGTGAAATGAGTAAGTGAGAGGGAAAATACATCAGAAAAGTGGGAAAAGATGAAAATATTGTAAGAAAAATGAATTACTTACCCTTCTCTTACCCCGTTAAAAAAAAAACAACAAAACAAAATACAAAACCAAAACTTCAAACAAATCCTTCATTAATCAAACTGACTTTTAAGGTTTTATTAAAGAAAAAAATGGTTTGGTGTCACTTTTTCTTCTCCCCCCCCCCCACATCCCCTACTTCACCACCACCACCACCACTATATCCATTGTAGTTGGCCAGTCTATAAATCATTTAAACACTGGTCTGGCTACATCAATGCTTGTCTGTCTGTCTGTCTCTGTCAGCCTGCTTGTCTGTCTCTCTATCCATCCCTCTCTCTCTCCTTCTCTCTCTCTCTCTCTCTCTCTCTCTCTCTCTCTTTCTTTCTCTTAAAAACTTCTTTGCCTTCCTCCATTCTCTCTCCTTCACTTCTACTCTCAACTTCTATCCCTCCATTCCCCCTCTCTATCTCTCTCTATCTCTCTCTCTCTCTCTCTCTCTCTCTCTCTCTCTCTCTGTTCCTATCTATCTCTCTCTCTCTCTGTTCCTATCTATCTCTCTAGCTCTCTTTATATCTCTCTATCTTTCTCTATCCCACTCACTCTCTATCTCTCTCCCTCTCCCTTCCTCTCATGCTCCTTCTCTATCCCTCACTCTCCCTCTCTCTCATGCTCCTTCTCTCTCCCTCTCCCTCACTCTCCACCTCCCCCAACTCTCCATCTCCCTCCCCCAATTCTCCATCTCCCTCCATCTCTCCCTCTCTTTATCTTTCTATCAATCTATCTATTTCTCCCCTTCCCCCATTACCTTAATTATAGAAACTCATTTACTTAATCTTTCCAAATACTTCTTCCTTCTTCTCCAAGATTGAATTCTGCCAAACTTGGTCATTCTCTTTCTTTCTTTCCAGTGTTGATAAAACAAAGATACCAGATAAGTCCTGGCATTCTATACATTCGGCCAACATGTAACCACGTGTCTATATTCAAAATTGTGCACATGTATGTATGTGTGTGTGTGTGTGTGTGTGTATTTGTATGTGTGTGTTTATTATTCAGGTAAGGATTAGAGACAGGAAGAACATCTAGCTGTAAAATTATGCCTCAGTAAAATAAGTATCCATCTAAACCATGCTAGCATGGAAAAACAGACGTAAAAGAAACAAACAAGTGTGTGTGTGTGTGTGTGTGTGTGTGTGTGTGTGTGTGTGTGTGTGTGTGTGTGTGTGTGTGTGATTATTCAGGTAAGGATTAGAGACAGGGAGAGCATCTTGCTGTAAAATTATGCCTCAGTAATAAGTATCCATCTAAACCATACTAGCATGGAAAAACAGACATAAAAGAAACAAGTGTGTGTGTGTGTGTGTGTGTGTGTGTGTGTGCATGGTGGACTTTCATGTCTTAAACAACATATAAGGGTTCCACAAATTCTTGCTGAGCAATCTACACAGATGATTTGAATGTGGGAGCAAGCAAACATGTGATCTCTATAAACAAAGTCAACATGGACATTAGACATGTGGCACACCATGCACCAGTACAAAAATGACGATGACAGAGCAATGGGAAATGAAGTGATTTACAAAACAAAAAAAAAAAATTGAATCTCACTACCTCAGTCCAGGATATTGAAACCATGATCTTGAAATCCTGAGTCAAACACTCTAACCACTAGGCCACATGCACTTCACTTGTGTGTGTCTGTGTAATTGCCAGCATTTTAGGTCCATTTTCCCAATGCTTTCATAACTTGCATAGGTCATCTCCAGAACAGCATCTCACCACTTACTGCAGTCTCTAGCCATTTCCTTTATATTGTTCAGTCTCCAGAGATTGTCACACCATATCCTTCTAAATCTTCTCTCTCATCCATGTTCCCTCCTGCATAATTATTTATTTCTATATCACAACAGTATTTTCAATATTTCTCTTATACAAACTCCATATCCAGCTTTCTTGTTAATTTTCTTTTTTTATTTTTTACTAAAATACTCACTGAGATCATCGCATTGTAATGTCTTGTAATGTTGTCCTTGTCACCCCCTCTGCTCATTAACATCAATCATCAATTAATATTACAATTGTTATTGTTGTTCATCTTCTCTTCTGTCGTCTTTATTGTCCACTCCAAACAGAGTCAGTGTTGAGTGCCATGGGGCTAGCTTTTCTTTTTTACATTTGTTTACTGTTCCACTAATTTTTTTTGCCATGCATTATTGATTCTTGATATTTGTCAAGGTGATTGATATATCCCTAGTGTATATATATATGCATATATAAATGTATGTATGTATGTATGTATGTGTGTGTGTGTTTATGTGTTAATTATGTGGATGTTTATTTCTGTGTCAACATGGGCCTTTGTGTTTATTGATGTGAGTCTTTGCATGTGAATGTGTGGGTGTTGTTTGTATGCATATATAAATGTGTGTGTGTGTTTGCTTCACTGTACATGTGAATATATATGCATGAATCTCCATGCACATATATATACAGATGTGTGCGTTTGCTTCACTATACATGTGAATGTGTGTGTGTGTGTGTGTGTGTGTATGTGAATGTATGTGCATGTGTATATACAGATGTGTGTGTCTGTGTGCATTTACTTGACTGCACATGTGAATATATGTGTGTGAATGTGCATGCACATGTATATACAAATATGTGTGTGTGTGTGTATTTTCTTCGCTATGCAATGTGAATGTGTGTGTGTGTGTGTGTGTGTGTGTGTGTGTGTGTGTGTGTGTATGTTTATTCACAGATGTGTGTGTGTGTGTGTTAGCTTGAATGTGCATGTGAATATATATATCTGTGCAAATGTGTGTGTATCTACAGATGTGTGTGTGTGTGTGTGAATATGTGTGCATGTGTATATACAGATGAGTGTGCTTGCATGAGTGCATGAGTGCATGTGTGTACATGTGGATGTGTATACACCTGCCTGTGTATACACATTAATGAACACACAAGGATATAGATGTACAAGTGTGTATACAACCATGTGTTCATAGAATTGTTTTGTGTCCATGTTTATGTGTTACTATGCATTTAAGTATAACACACATGTATGTACACAAAAGAATATGCATGTGTGTGTATATATATGTATATAATACATGTGTTTATTGATATATCCATGTGATTATGTATGAGTGGTGTATGTATGCCCCTGCTTGTGTATATGCATATGAACGTATATATGTGTGTGATAAATTTAAATAGTTATTTCTCTGTAGATTTGTATTTATAAATACGAATATCTGAATACCATTCTGGGAGACAGGGTGTTTGTAAATGTGTAGGTGTGTTTGTGAATATGTGTATCTATGCTTGGGTATGTGGATATATCTATACGTGTGTGCGTACATGTATCTATGTATATGTACGTCTTTATATCTGTGTATGTCTATATGTATAACATCAATTTAAATATGACCACCCCACTCCATCCACTCCTCTTCTATTCATTTCTGTGTCTTTTTTTCCAATACTTTTTACATTATTACGTTTTTTTTTGTTTCATCTCTTTTTTTTTTTTTTTATTAAGTGTTTTGGATTTTTTAAATTTTATTTTACTCTTTTGGGAGAGAAAGATGTAAAAGAAAAAAAAATCAATAACAAAAACAAATAAATAACTGAATATTATTCCTGTCCTTGTTGACACACCCAGAGCCCCTACCCCATCTCCAGTATCACCACCACCCCAATATCTACAATTAATTGTGTGCACACACACACACACACACACCTCCACCCAAACATGCACACACACTTCCAATCACATATTTAACCTCATACGCAGACACTCCTTAGCATATACCCCCTCATATATATTCCCTTATACATACATACACCCAATGTACTCATATATGCATACTCACACATGCAATGCATTCACATTCACACTCACACATGTGCACATGCACGTACATGCATGCACACACATAGCTATCAGGAATTTGTATCATTTGAAACACCAAAAGAGAAAAGTTACATATGGTGAAGTAGATGAATGTTAGTGGTAGCTGGCCGGGACAGTTTTGTTGACTGTCACATTATTATCGCTTGTTGTTGCTGTTGTTGTTGGCGACGACCCAATGCATTTTACACTGACATGTGTTACGGTTCAGCAAAGACTATTATTAGTGATGCAAACCTAAGACAACATTGTGTATAAAGAATTATTAAGTACATCAAGTACAATTTATTCATCTGGTCATTCAGAATATACTGCATGTGTATGCACATACATATATGCATGCACACATCATCATTATCATTGTTTAACGTTCATTTTCCATGCTGGCATGGGTTGGACGGTTTGACTGAGGTCTGGAGAGCCAGCCGCTGCACCAGGCTCCAATCTGATCTGGCAATGTTTCTACAACTGAATGTCCTTCCTAACGCTAACCACTCTGAGAGTGTAGTGGGTGTTTTTTACCAGAGCAGATACAATTTTATATCATCAAGACATTTTAAAAAGGAGTGGGGTAAAGACCCCCTTCAGTCACGAATGACCATGAGATTGCACCAAGAAAGTTCCCCTCCAAGGCACAAGTCCAGGCAAGGTTTTTTGTGCATACCAGCCTCCCCTCTCAACAACATCGATGTTGTCCAAGGGACAGGCAAAGGTCAATACAGCATGGCACCAGTGATTCCACAACCCATTTCTACAGCTGAGTTAACTGGAACAGCATGAGATGAAGTGTCTTGCTTAAGAACATAACACAGCCTGGTCTAGAAATTGAACTCACAACCTCATGATTGTAAGCCTGATGTTCTAACCACTGAATTATGCACCTTCATCGTCAAGCAATATATTACCTGTTATAGCATATAACTGGTCAGAATCCACCCTTTTGCCACCGCCAAACTTACTGAGACTATGTAACTCTAATAGTACAATGCCATACACTTTTGGCCAGCTTGTCTCAAGAGTCTATACTGTCTAGTGGTTAGTTCCTTCCTTTCTTTAAGTGCCACATCCAGAATGTAGGACATAGAAAATCATGTTCTGCTGCAATTCTCCATTCTTTTGTCTTCCATAAGCACTCCACTTCCTTCCTTCCAACCAGTTCATCAAGCTTCACGTCCATAACATCCTTCTCCTTTCTCTGCTTCTTTTCCCTTCTATCTTTCCAGTCATTGCTAAATTCTCCAAGCCCTCTTTCGTCATCATACAACCAAGAAATCTCAGTGGCTTGACCCTTACTTCACGAAGCAGTTTTCCTTATTTAATGCAACCCGGGTCACCACTTCTTCATTTGACACTTTGTCCGTGTCCATGCTGTTCTCAATATTCTCCTTAAATGGTAATATTTAGCACAAAACTGAATGTAACATTCTAAACCAGTTATATGTCATAAGTGGAGGTGCAATGGCCCAGTTGAGCAATGAGGTCGATGTTATCAATTGATTAATTGATAACATCGACCTCATTGCTCTCCTTTGAACTTGCAGACCTTGTGCTAAAATTTGAAATCAATATTTTGCCAGACAATGACAATATAAAAGTGTACATATACCATATTTGATGGTATATAAGATCTGTTGTTTCAGTCAGTAGACTGTGGCCATGCTGGGGCACCACCTTGAAGAATTTTAGTTCAATGAATCAACCCCTGGTACTTTGTTTTGTGTTTTAAGTTCTGATACTCTCTCTATCATTCTCTTTTAGCGAACAGCTAAGTTACAGGAACATAAAGACGTCAACACCAGTTGTCAAGAGGTGATGCATGACAAAAACAGACACAAAGACACACACACACACACACACATACACACATTCAAACACATACACACACGCATACATACAATGGGCTTCTTTCAGTTTCCATCAACCAAATTCACTCATATATATATGCATGTGTGTGTGTTTATATATATATATATATATATATATATATATATATATATATCTGTGTGTATGTATATATATATATATATATATACACACACATATAAAAGCATGTGTATACTTTCTGTAGTTGGTATTCATTTCTAATAAAAATCTTCCCCTTCCAAACACTATATAGCAATTAACTTTCTATGCGTTCATCCATTTTCAATTATAAGCAGCTGAAATAGCGATTTTTTTTTTTTCCTCATTTTTTATTCATTTCTTTTTTGCTTTCTTTCTTTAATCACTTTCTTTCATTAGTTTGCTTTCATCATATTGTTTTTTTATAATTTCTTTTTGCTGATTTTTTTTCTTTTTTTATCATCATTTTCTGCTCATTATTTCACTTATCTGTTCCTTGTTGTTGCAAATGAAACAAGAGAAATTGTTTAAAGGCAATATATAAGTAAGGAAGAAAATTCAATATACATACATACATACATACATACATACATGTGTGTGTGTGTATATATATATACATATATATATATATAAGAGATAGAGAGAGAGAGAGGGGTTGATAGATATAAGTAAATATTTTTTTCATTTTTATCTTCTCTTTAATCTTTTACCTGTTTTGGTCATTTGACTGTGGCCATGCTGGGGCACCACCAAGCTAGGTATTTACAGTATTGGTCTCTTTTGAGGAACTGCTAACTTATGGCATCATAAATACACCAAAACCGGCTATCTTGTGGTGGCAGGGGACAAACAAAGACACACATACATATAAACATACACACAACGGGCTTCTTTCAGTTTCCATCTCCCAAATCTGCTCACAAGGCTTTGGTTGGCCCAAGTCTATAGTAGACACTTGCCCATGGTTCCATGCAGGAGGACTAAACCTGGAACTATGTGGTTGTGAAGCAAGCTTCTAACCACACAGCCACATAGGAATTTTAGCTTTTTGTAAAGTTTTCTTCAACATCTTTACATTGATGTTATTGTTGATGTTTAGTTAAATTGTTTTCGTCATAACAACTACGTAATATGACTAAATATCTTAAAAGTCTCTGTGGTGGAAAAATAACAAATGAATAATCAAGACAACATAATATATAATTATGCTGCAAGGAAGAAACAAGGGAATTCGACATTTCAGACATTGGCTCTTTGTCAGGAATGAAAAAGAAATTGAAGAATAAAATGAAAAGTGGTGAAGACACTTACATGTTAAGTATGTTTCTGATAAAGAATTCGATATCTGATATGTTGAGAGATTTCTCTAGGATTTTTTTTTTCTCCTCACAGCACAATTATTTTGTTTTGTTTTTCCAGAAACTTTTTTTGGATTTCTCATCACTTTGTGGTATTGACCAACTGGATTACTGCTGGGTTGTTTTTTGTAATGTCTTTTTTTTTATCACTTAGTTTGAGAATGAAATTCAGGACATATTACTCTTTATTATATCGGGGGAATAAGGCAGCAAGCTGGCAGAAATGTTAGCATGTCGGGCGAAATGCTTAGCAGTGTTTCGTTTGCCATTACGTTCTAAGTTCAAATTCCGCCGACGTTGACTTTGCCTTTCATCTTTTCAGGGTCGATAAATTAAGTACCAGTTATGCACTGGGGATGATGTAATCGACTTAATCACTTTGTCTGTCCTTGTTTGTCCCCTCTGTTTAGCCCCTTGTGGGCAATAAAGAAATAAGAAATGTTAGCACACCGAGCAAAATGCTTAGCAGTATTTCATCTGTCTACGTTCTGAGTTCAAATTCTGCTGAGGTCAACTTTGCCTTTCATCCTTTTGGATTCAATAAATTAAGTACCAGTTGTGTACTGGGGTTGATCTAATTGACTGGCCTCCTTCCCAAAAATTTCGGGCCTTGTGCCTAGAGCAGAAAAAATTATATCAAGGGAAGAATGGAGAAATATATCCTCAAACAGGAAACCCACCTCAAATGCTTACAACAGCATGAAGTCTGCTGAAGTCACCCATGGACCAGGTCATTTTGTTAAACCGTCATTATCATTATATGTTGGACATTACTGTCTTAGGTCCTTGGATTCATAGGTCTAGTTACCCAGTTTTATGGCCCTTAAGGTCCTGGGAGCACAACATTCTACCTTGAACAAGGTACCAGTCTGTCGCCACATTACCCATTCACTGCTGAGTGACTAGGAGCAATGTGAAATGAAGTGTTTTGCTCATCATTACAATGCTCCACTCAGTCTGGAATTGAAACCATGATCTAATGTTTGTGCCAAAATGGATTAATTCTGCTACAGTCAGAAAATGCAAAGAACTGGAATAAATGTAACAAACCATTTGATCCAATGCTTTTAAAAGTTTCACCTGCCTACTGCAATGGACTGGCATAGGTTTACAAGATCTGTACTCACCTGGGGTTAAATATGCTTCAGCTGTGGATATAAAAGCAAGAATTTACACACACATATGCACATACACACTCAAACACACACTAAATCGCATATAAGTGTGTGTGTGTGTAAGTTTGTATATGTGCATCATGACATACACCCCCCCTAAATCAAGGATCACTCTCTTTATATATGTATGTGTATATGCATGCATATATATAATACACACATATATACACACATGAATATATGTACAGACACACTGAATGAAGATTATATATATATATATATATATATATATATATATATATATATATACACATATAAACATTTACATGCATACATACAAAATCAAGGATATATATATATGTTTATATACATCCAACCACGTGCTTTCACATACCAACTTTCTCATACACATATATATATATATATATATATAAAGCACATACACCTCATCAGTGATATACATTATACACATGTCACATAAAGTAGTTTCAATTCTGTGTGGAATTTCAGCAAGTTGGCATTGGTAGGCAATAATTTTCCCATCCCATGGCCAATGTTTAGAAATCTAAGACAAGGTGAGATGGAGGAGCGAAAGTGATATGTAACAAAGGGCTAGAGGTGATGGTGAGTGGGGATGGAGGTGGTGGTAATGGTAGAGATAGCAGCAGTGGTGGTGGTAGTGGTGGTGGTGTTTGCTGATATTGGTAAATATGCTTCCAATGAAGATCACTTAACTCCAACACACAACATTCTTCACTCACACCCTCGACTCCTCCACCATCACCACCACCACCACCACTACCACTACCACCACCTCTGCCATCATTGCCACCATTGCCACAACAGCTACGACAAAGAATAATGTAACAAATTGTTTGAAAAGGAAGCTATTATCACTCTTTACAATGAATGGTAAATGGCAGTTTGTGGGGAATTGCCATTGTTAAGTCTTCCTGACAATAGGTTTCTTGTAGCATTTGAAAGTTTAGCCTCTAACTCTATCGATAGAAGTGGAAAATTCAGTATAAAAGGGGATGCTTGGATACAGCTCTTGTGCTCTAGAAGAAGAATTGAGAGAGAGATGGAGGCAGAAGAGGTTGAAAGTGAAAGTGAAAGTAAGAAAGAGAGGAGGAAAAGAGTGAAAGTGAGAGAGAGGGAAATAAGGTAATTGTATTCTTTAACAATGGCATTTAAAATGTGCCCCTCACCCCTGCTGTCTCATGAATGTTCTTAGGGGTCAATTGCATAAAATGAAACTGAAACTAAACAACTGAAAATTTAAAGGGAATCAAACTGTATTTGATGATATTTAACTATCAGTGTTCATTGGTTGGTACATAATATTGAATACATGTACTGCTGTGTTGGTTGTATAAAGGCTCAGCATGTTGTTGTTGTTGTTGTTGCTGTTGTTGTTGTTGTCTTTAACAAAACACTGTGTGTGTGAAGTAATGTGTTGGAAATGTGCTTTTTGGGAAAAAGTGTAATGTATGTATGTATGTAATTGTGTATGTGGCTATGTATGTATGTGGTGTATGTACGTAATCGTGTATGTATGCATGTAATTGTGTATGCATGTAATTGTGTATGTTTGTATGTAATTGTGTGTGTGTATGAAAGTAATTGTGTATGTATGTATGTGGTGTTGTGTGTGATATTTCGTGGCTGGAAGGCTGTTTCTAAGTAATGCTCATACATATATATACATCTACACACTCATATCTTCATGTATACACACACACACATATAAAGAGAGAGAGAGGGGGGGAGGAAGGAAAAAAGGAAGAACATACAGTGTAAAAATAAACCAAAGAAAAAAGAACTCAATACAATGATCTAGAGTAGTGTAATAAAATTTATTTTAAAATGAAACTTCACAATGAGAATACAATGCATTTCTTTATCTGCTTTAACTTAAATGTTTTCTTCAAAAAAAATCTAATATTATAACATTTTTAATAGGGATAATGTTAAATTAAGTATCAGTTGTATATGTATTGTTGCTACAGAAATAATACCTAGTAAAAATCTTGAATAGTTATCCAGATCCAATTTTTCCTATTCATGCAATTGTTTTAAATCCATAAATTGCCCATTAAATAATTTATGTCTTTCGAAATTGATAATTTATTTTGTAAAAGTATTTACAGCTAAGAATTCAGTTTCTAAAGACTGTATTAGGTTGCCTGAAATTTCTTTTAAGTTGAGATTTAGTCAACATCAGTAAATTTTTTAAAATCCTGAAAGATCTTTTAGACATAAATTTATCAATTCTGTATAGTTAAGAAGTTTGATTCCCAACCACATAGTTCCTGGTTCAGTTCCACTGTGTGTCGGTATTTGTATCTGTGCACATGTGTGTTTCAGCGTTGGTAAGAGAGAGAGAAAAAGAGTGAGTGAGTGTTATTGTTATTTAGTTTCGTATCAGCTCATATCGGAGTAGACCAGTAATGAAGGGTACCCTTCATTAAAATATGAATTTTTATGACATTAGATTTTTCCCCACAAAGATAAGAATAACTACATAATTTTTTAACCCATCATCCATTTATCTTTCTTATGATTTGAACTCAACACCCTTTAGGTTTCAAATTTCTGTCCTCATCATCATTTTATATCACTGTTCCATATTGGCATGAATTGGCTTGCTCTTTAGAATAATTCTTACTCTTAGTTAACTTTCCCTCCACTTCAAACTAAACATTCTCAACTGCTCTGATGCCTGTTTTAACCAACAACCAAAAGAACTGATGCAGTTTAGAATATAAAATACTTTGACCCAGAAACACAATAAAAACACAATAATTCACCTACAGAAGATTTGAACACCCATTCTATAAGCAGTTAGCCCAACACCTTATCCATTCAGCCATCTTACCTCTACTCAATAAAGATGAGACAGCCATAGAAACATTAAGCAAGGGATTTGTTTTGTTGGGCCACAATATTCCTGCTACTCAAAGCTGAACAGCCCCTCATTCTTCAATAACAATAGCAACAAAAACAACAGTGATTCAATATATAGAACAGCTAGACTAATTACCGCACTGACCCCATTAACCAGTTAGTTCGTTAGATCTCCGGTTCTTTAGATAATTGGAACCACTACCATTATGACAGCCAAAGCCATTGCACTCTATGCACTTGCTCTGCTATAAATATGTGTGCTGTGTACTTTAATTATTTCAGTATTAATAGGAAAATTTGATATTATATTCAAATGCACATTAACGCTCACACACAGATACATATTGTAATGAATGCAAAGCCGCTCGACAGAATAGGGGTACTATACACACATACATACATACATACATACACATATCTATATATATATATATATATATATATATATATATGAATGTGCATGTAGACACACATCTATCTCTCTATCTATCTATCTCTATATATGTGTATATATATATATATATATATATAAATAATACAGAATGGGACAAGAACGCAAAACATCTAGACAGTTAGGTGATACAAGAAAGGGACAAAACATACAGATAGATGATACAAAGAAAACACGGACAGGTCAGTCGGAGTTTTCTCTCTTCAGTCGAGATCCAGATTATCCTTACAATTTCAGCTGGTTATTCTCGATATTGCACCAATCTGGCCAGCCCTAGATATATGTATGTATGTATACACGTATCTTTACCTA
>NC_142935.1:67184572-67217072 GCF_046866305.1 Octopus bimaculoides
ATTTTCTGCAATTGAATAGAATGTTCTAGAACTAAGCCATCAATTGGGTTTCACTATCTGTCTCACATCACTTTATTTTTACTTAGATTATCACATATTCATCTCATGCTTTTTTTATTGATTTCTAAAGGAAGAAATCTTCATCATCATCATCATCGTCACCATCATCACCATCGTCATCATCACCATCAACGTTATTAAGGTGGCAAAATGGCAGAATCGTCACCATGTTGAGAGAAAGTGCTTAGTGGCATGTTCTTTGGGAGTTCAAACTCTGCTGAGGTCGACTTTGCCTATCATCCTATCGAAGGTGATAAAATAAGTACCAGTTGAGTACTGGGGGTGGGGGGGTCAATGTAGTCGACTTGCCTCTCCCCACCACCACACCAAATTATGCCTTACGCCAAATTTTATGAAATCATTGTTGTTGATAAGATGGTGAGCTGGCAGAAACAAGATCGTGCCAAGCAAAATGCTTTGTGACACTTCTTCTAGCTTTACATTCTGATTTCAAATTCCACTTGGGTCAGCTTTGCCTTTAGCATTTAAACCGGCCATATCTGGCCAAAATTTTTTTACCTATTTTAAGTTCAAACAGGCCAGATTAACCCTCTCACACTCATCTCACAATGACATTCTAGAAATAACATCCAGATTATCCAAATGGCAAAGCTATGAGATAATTCATGTTTAATCCAAAACAATTATCACCATTCATCATTTTCATTTAACGTCCGCTTTCCATGCTAGCATGGGTTGGACGATTTGACTGGGGACTGGCAAAGCGGATGACTATACCAGACTCCAACCTGATCTGGCAGAGTTTCTACAGCTGGATGCCCTTCCTAACACCAACCACTCCGAGAGTGTAGTACATATATATACATATATATATATATATATATATATATATATGTCACAACCAACTAATTTTCACATATATTTATAGATAAATTCTTCTGGTTTACATAATATGGAGGTCTCATTCATTCATTCATTTGTTATCATATTATTATTATTATTATTATTATTATTATTAATATATATATACTTTTGGCATTAGGAAGGGCATCCAGCCATAGCAACCAAGCCAAATCAGACTGGAACTTGGTACAGCTCTTTGGTGTACCAGTTCCAGTCAAACTGACTAACCCATGCCAGCATTGAAAACAGACACTAAATGATGATGATGATGATAACTTACTCATAAGATGGGGAAAATAGTTCATTTTGTTTTCATCCAGTAACTTTTAACTTAATATTGAGTGAAATATCTCTTTTAATTAACAGGTAGAGCCTCCTTTTAATTAAATTAATATTCCTTGACCACATCCAATATTTCTGTCAAATCTAGGTATTTCCTTAAACTCTAATGAAACAATAACAAGACATCTTGTTCTCCAATCCCACCTTCACCGCTTTTATAAATCACACATATTTTTCTCAGAAATCAATGCCTACCTACTTCTCTATCTGTGTATGTATATGTATTTGTGTATGTGTGTGCCAGTGTATATGTGTGTATGTATATTTGTGCGTCTATGTATATAAGATTGTGTATGTTGAATTAGATGTGTGTATATGCATTTGTGTGGGTGTGTATTTCTCTGTGTTTATGTACGTTAAGTATCTTTGTGTGTGTGTGTGTGTGTGTGTTTAATCAAGTTTTTCTGGCGTTCTTCTTCTTGTATTTTGTTGTTTTTTTTTGTTAGAAGTGATGCTGATATTGATAAATAGTATTGATGATGATAACTGGAGAGAAGAACATCAAAGTATATTCAGTCAATGGTAGAAGTGGCTGTCATAGAAGTAGCTGTTGTAGTAGTGATAGTCGCACCAACAATATAAAAAAAAATCAAGGTTACCAAGAAGAGCAATGAAAAGTAAACAACAACAACTACATTGTGCCACCTACAATAGCTACATTGTGCCACCTACAATAACTACATTGTGCCACCTACAATAACTACATTGTGCCACCTACAATAACTGCATTGTGCCACCTACAATAACTACATTGTGCCACTTACAATAACTACATTGTGCCACCTACAATAACAACATTGGGACACCGACAATAACTACATTGTGCCACCTATGACAGCTACATTGTGCCACCTACAATAACTACATTGTGCCACCTACAATAACTACATTGTGCCACCAACAATAGCTACATTGTGCCACCTACAATAACTACATTGTGCCACCAACAATAACTACATTGTGCCACCTACAATAACTACATTGTGCCACCAACAACAGCTACATTGTGCCACCAATGACAGCTACATTGTGCCACCAATGACAGCTACATTGTGCCACCTAAAATGACAACTACACTGTACCACCTACAACAGCAATTACTCTGTGCCACCTACAACGACAGCTGCACAGTGCCACCTACAATGATAACTACACTACTACAGTTTATATGGAGGTGATGTCCCTCCACCTGGATCACTCAAGATCGAGACCAGAAACACACAAACACACATACTTACATACAACAGGCTTCTTTCAGTTTCCATCTGCCAAATTCACTCACAATGCTTTGGTCAACCTAGGGCAATAGTAGAAGTAACTTGCCCAAGGTGACATGAAGTGGGACTGAACCGGAAACCATGTAGTTGAGAAACAAATTTCTAAACCACAGCTGTGCCTACACACACACACACACACACACACACACACACACACACACACACACACACACACACACTTTTGTTATGCACACATTCACACTCTTTTGATCATATACACAAACAGGCATGGATGTGTGGTAAGAACTTGGCTTCCCAACCACATGTTTCAAGGTTCAGTCCCACTGCATGGCACCTTAGGCAAGTATCTTCGTCTGTGGCCTTTGGTTGACCAAAGCCTTGTGAACAGGTTTGTTAGATGGAAACTGAAAGAAACCTTCCATGTGTGTGTGTCCTTGAACCTGTGTTTGTTCTCCACCACCAATTGACAACTGGCATTGGTGCGTTTATTTCTCTGTAACTTAGCTGTTTGGCAAAAGAGATTGATAGAATAAGTACCAAGCTTTTGAAGAAATAATTCCTGGGGTAAATTCATTCAACTAAAATTCTTCAAGGCAGTACCCTACCATGACTGCAGTCCAATGACTGAAACCAGTAAAAGATATAAACATACAAATATGAGAGAGATTTTCAGACACATACATACTCATATAAACATATACCCCGACACACACATACAGACTTGTATGTAAGAAACATACCCTTTGAACTATATACACATACTTATAAATATACATACACACATATATATATATATATATATATATATATATATATATATATTTTCAGACACAGACATGCTTGTATGAATATATGAATAAAAATATAAATATATATACTCTAACACAAATACACATAGAGAGCTAATATAGTATAAAATATACCCTTTCAACAATATACATATACACATACTTATGAATATATATATGTATATATATGTATGTATATATATTTAAACCTATAGAAATATGAATATATACTAAATATATATATATATATATATATATATATATACTCAGACAAATACACAATCGCATGCTCATTCATTCATATAAATATATAGACACTCGCAGACGCAAAGAATTCTGAAGTGTTTCAGTTTGGTCCAATTCGGCAGTTCCTAATACTGTGACCTATTAAACTGTCTGTTTTCTTTATTGATTTCGTGGGAAGGTGGTGGTGGTGGGGCGATGAGGAGGAGGAGGAGGAGGAGGAGGAAGGGCGAGGTGGTGAAGGAGGGGAGCGGGTTAATACCAAACTGTAACATGCAGCTACATAACAACTGCAACCACCACCACTGTCATCACTACCACCAGCGCCACTGCCATCGCTATCATTCACTATAAACGCTACCACCGCCTCGGCTATCAACGCCACCACTGCCACCAAGGTTGTAAACGCTATCATCATCATCACTACCATTGCTACCACTATAACTATGAATATGATAACCACCACTACCACCACCAATACTATTACCAACACTAGTATAGTTATGAACACTATTTTCGCTACTACCACCAATACTACATTAGCTGTAAACACTGCTGTCACCACCACTACCACTACCACCTGTACCACTACAGCTTTAAATATAATCATTACCACTACTGCCAATACTATACCACTATGCTGCTATTACTACTGCTACTACTACACTTAATGTTATTATCACCACTGATACTACTACTGCTACAGCTATAGACGCTACTATTACTACCACTGCAACTATCCTCATCAACATCATAGCCACCACCATCATCATCATTATCACTACCATCATCATCATCATCGCCATCACCACCATCATCATCATCATCATCATCACCATCACCACCATCATCATCACCACCATCACTACCACCACCACCACTACTATCATCATTATACCTTGTGAGTGGATTTGGTAGACGGAAACTGAAAGAAGCCCATCGTATATATATATATATATATATATATATATATACACACACACACGTATGTATATATTTGTGTGTTTGTCTGTGCTTGTCCCTCCTACCATCACTTGACAACCGATGCTGGTGTATTTATGTCCCTGTAACTTAGCAGTTCGTCAAAAGCAATCAATAGAATAATTACTAGGCTTAGAAAGAATAAGTCCTGGGGTCGATTTGTTCGACTGAAAGCGGTGCTCCAGCACGGCCACAGTCAAATGACTGAAACAAGTAAATGAATAAATGAATAAACATACACACACACACACACACACACACATATATATTTTTGTTGGCACTCTATCGCTTACAACGTCGAGGGTTCCAGTTGATCCTGGATGCCATGGCGTGATTTTGTTTAAGGTGGACCGCCACTTGCCAGGCAGAAGCCCACTCACTTGGCTCAGAGGATGTCATCAGTGGCACAATGGAGGAGACGTACTGACTTTGACCTGTGAGTTGCAGCGAGCTGCTGTGGATCAGTTCTTTTAGGCCACACCTTGTTGTAGCCAGCCCGCTTGGCATAGCCTTCTTCTGCTCAAAATTAACTGCAATGAAGGCAGTGAATTTCAACAGAAATAAAGTGACAAAAAAAGGGTGAAAGATTGAAAAGAAAATTGGCTATGCTTTTTCTATATTTTCAAACCTTTAAGTTTGTAAGAATACAGCAAAAAGTGTGTGTTGGTATTGGGAAAGGTATCTGTCTGTAAAACATTGCCTCAGAAAGTTCCGTCCAACCAACCAATATTGGCATGAAGAGGCAGGTGTAAGGAATGATAATTATGATGAGGCCTTGATAAATTGTGTGTGTATGTGCATGAAGATTTATGAACTTAGGTACATATCTATCTATCTGTCTATCTATCTATATATATATATATATATATATATATAGATACACACACACATACTGTATTTTAATGTGTATAAGGAACCCCCTAAAATTTGGAAAAATGGTTTTGTAAGGGATTATAATACTATCCATGTATAAGAAGCTCCCATACTTTTTAACTTTTAATTTTTGACAAAAAGGGTTCCTCTTATATGTTAAAATACAGTGTGTGTATATATATATATATATATATACATATATCCTCTTGGAGCCATATATACTTAAATTGTAGTATTTGATATAATACAATTTTTTTTTTTACTTGTTTTAGTCATTTGACTGTTCCCATGCTGGAGCACCGCCTTTAGTAGAACAAGTCAACCCCAGGACTTACTTAATCTTTGTAAGCCTAGTACTTATTTTACCGGTCTCTTTTGTTGAACTGCTAGGTTACAGCTACGTAAACATTGGTGTCAAGCAATGGTAGCGGGACAAACACAGACCCACAAATATATACATATATATATATATATATGTATCATGGGCTTCTTTCAGATTCCATCTACTAAATCCACTCGCAAGGCTTTGGTCGGCCCGAGGCTATAATAGAAGCCACTTGCCCAAGGTGCCATGCAGTGGGACTGAACCTGGAAGCATGTGGTTGGGAAGCAAGCTTCTTACAACACAGCCACTCTTGTGCCTTGTGTATAAATATTGTGTGTAATTTATATATATATATACACGCACACAAACACTTCTGCATACACTTAAGCACAAAGATCATTAACTGAGGAAATTACACATGACTACACAATAGCTAAACACCACACACACACACACACACACACATACACACACGCATATATCTAGAGTGAGGCACATACACACATTGTGTATAATAATAGAGACACCAAATATAAATAATTCTTCAAAACTCTTTAAACTAATCCTCTTAAGATTGTTTGGAGTTTTACAAGCAATGTTTGTCTTTGTTGTTGTTGTTTTTGATCTTAAGATGTGTGTGCGTGTGTCTGTGTGTGTGTAATTGTGTGTGTGTGTGTCTCTGTGTAATTGTGTACGTGTTGTTTCCTCTATCTATTGATGTTGGTCTTGGATACTAACCACTACAAAGGTCACCAGTTACACACAGCTAAGTGCATGCATTTTTGTCTGCACTAATACATCCTTTTCCAAACATTTATTATTATTATTATTATTATTATTATTATTATTATTATTATTATTATAATCATCATCATCATTATTATTATTATTATTATTATTATTATTATTATTATTATTATTATAATCATCATCATCGTTATTATTATTATTATTATTATTATTATTATAATCATCATCATCGTTATTATTATTATTATTATTATTATTATTATAATCATCATCATCGTTATTATTATTATTATTATTATTATTATTATAATCATCATCATCGTTATTATTATTATTATTATTATTATTATTATTATTATTATTATTGCAGCAAGTTGGCAGAACTGTTAGCATGCTGGGCAAAATACTTGTCAGCATTTTGTCTGTCTTCGTGTTCTGAGTTCAAATTCTGCTGAGGTCAACTTTGCTTTTCATCCTTTCAGGGTCGATAAATTAAGTACTAGTCCCCTCTCCAGAATTTCAGGCCTTGAGCCTTTAGTAGAAAGGATTATTATTATCATTATTATTATTATTATTATTGTTATCATTATTATTATTATTATTATTATTATAACTTGTAAAAGTCAGGCAGTGTTGAAATATTGTTCATTCGTTTCGTTTTAATAAACAGTCAATCTCTATTTATTACCAATAACAGTCACGCGTTTCTTATTGTTTCTTTACCTTCGTGAAGAGTAACTTCAATCTTGAAATATTATTATTATTATTATTATCATTATTATTATTATTATTACTAGGTGAAGGGTTGGCAGAATTATTAGCACATGAGACAAAATGCTTAACAGCATTTGTTCTGGTTTTATGCTCTGAGTTAAAATTCTGCCAAGATCAACTTTGCTTTTCGGTATTTAGGGGGTCAAAAAAAAAAGGGCCAGTCAAGTAGAGGGTTTGATAAAATTGACAAAGCCCCACCCACTAAAATTATTGACCTTGAGCTAAAATTTCAAACCACCATTATTATCATTATTATTATTAACAAAATGTAATCATATGCATAAGTAAGCAATATGTACACTTTCACATTCACACACAGACAAGCATGCTCATGCAAAAACTAAGCACATATATACAAATGCAATCAAATGTATATGCACACACACACACATTCAAGCACATATACACATGTATATTTATGCACTTCCATGCCTACGCATATGTATAAATAGATTTCTTAATGTGGATACAAGTAGAGAAAAATGTCTAATTTGAAAACAGTGTGTACATATATATATATATACATATAAATATATATATATAGGCGCAGGAGTGGCGGTGTGGTAAGTAGCTTGCTTACCAACCACATGATTCTGGGTTCATTCCCACTGAGTGGCACCTTGGGCAAGTGTCTTCTACTATAGCCTCGGGCCAACCAAAGCCTTGTGAGTGGATTTGGTAGATGGAAACTGAAAGAAGCCCGTCGTATATATATGTATATATATATATGTGTGTGTGTTTGTGTGTCTGTGTTTGTCCCCCCACCATCACTTGACAACCGATGGTGGTGTGTTTACGTCCCCGTAACATTAGTGGTTCAGCAAAAGAGACTGATAGAATAAGTGCTAGGCTTCCAAAGAATAAGTCCGGGGCTCGATTTGCTCGACTAAAAGCCGGTGCTCCAGCATGGCTGCAGTCGAATGACTAAAACAAGTAAAAGAGAGTAAAGAGTATATACATGCATATAAATACGTCGATGCTTGTACACATAGATGCACAGTCATGTGTGAATGTATATATATGCTGAATATGGAAATACAAATACACACGCACACGCACACACACACACACACACATACACACCTCTGACATATTTTTGTTGACCTAAAAACCCTATCTGTCACAAGTCAGATATTTTACATACACGTGAACTTCTAAGGATTAACTCTACATCTTCATCCTTACTTATTCAAAGAATTTGTCAGAGAACACCAAGAATGCATTTGAGACTCCCTTTAATAACCATATAGGGATCACCAACCTATTAGTCATGACCCCTTATATCTTTGGTAAACAGTTGATTCCCTTTGGTACCCCCTTGCTTCTATTATTCATTTGTATGGTGTTTATTTTTATTTTTCCTGTTTTTTTTTATATTTTATTATTTCCTATGTTTGTTTATTTACATTTTCTAAATCTTATTTTGTTAATATTTGTGAACCCGATTCACATAGTTTAGTTATTTCTGGAATTTGGCAGAAAGTTTCAAAAGTTTTTTGAAAATTTGATCTGAATAACATATATCTGTTCCTTTCCTCAATCGTTTTTACTTCTCTTATTCCATGCTAGCATGGGTTAAACAAATACATTATTATAAAGCATTGCTTCACAATGAATGTTTCATGGCTAATTGATCACACACAAGTATAACTGCATTCTATATTTCATACTCATATATGTATATCTGTAATTTGCATTCCACATTTTATGTCATAAAAAGAAGCACAGATATAGCAGACTGATTTCAACAGTGCATATTCAGGATAAACAGTATGCACTGCATTAAATTATATAATATTTGAAGGAACTTAGCAAATAGGACTGGGGTATTTTTTCCTTTCACATTTCACTAAAAGTCTTATTTACCATCAAAATACAATATGTATGCATATATATATATATATATATATATATACATACATTTTACATACATACATACATACATATATATATATATAATAATAATATTAGGGATAAAATCCAAAATTACAAGTAAAAACTCAATTAAAATCAATTTATAAAAAATCAAAATTAAATTGAGCTTTACAGAGTAAAATATATATAAACATATAGTTTTAGGGAAAAGAACCAAGGTTCATGAACTCATCGAATGTAAAAATGAATAGGAGACAAACAGAAGGTCCGTAATTTTTCATCAGTTATCGACCAATTGGTAATATTCAATTTTGCACCTTTAACAATAATATATATATATACAATAGATAGGGATTCAAGCGAACCAGGCACTGAAATGGTAAGGCACCGGGTCAGATCAAAATTATATGGCCAGCAAGGCTCATAGAATCATGAAGGTGTATATGCCATTGGTTTTTGAATGTTTCTAACTGTTGTGGTTCGTGTATTTACCTAATGAAAACGGTTTTTTGTAATAATGTAATTTCCCCAGTAATCAATCAAAAATTATTTGGAAACAGCTGTAGTGTGAATTGACATATTATCCATCTGTTGCTTTTTGGTTTTCTATGTTTTTGTATTTTGCTCAGTTACTTCTATACATAAATTTGTATTTAAAAATTTTTATATTTACAAATTCTATATGTTTAAATTGGTATTTTTCAGGTTGCGCATTTTTGACATACTGTAACCGAGAGAGTGCCGTTAAGGCCCAAGCTGCACTCCACGAACAGAAGACCCTACCTGGCGTGAGTGTCACATATTCTTCTCTTTCATTTGTGGGATTTATCATTTGTTTTTCTTTTTTCAAATTACCAAATCCTGTTGATCATTGATCTCTGTAATGTTTTATTGATACTAAATTTCCACAATAGTGACATGACTGTGTCTGCCTGCCCCCTCTTTCTGTTGAACATTTGTATTTCTACTTTACTGTAAATAATTTTGGGGTAATTTACATACACAGTACCAGAATTTAGTCATCTAAGTATGAATACCAAAGCAATATTATTTGCACATCCAATATTTATATATATATATATATTTTATACACTGAAAATATTCCATATAATCTCATACATTATATATGTATATATATATGTATATATATATATATATATATATATATATATATATATATATAATACATTATCATATATTTTTTGTATCTCTGTGATGTGAATTTGAGTAAGTAAAAAAAAGTCAGTTATGTTCCATTAACATGTTGTATGCTACATAAAATTTTCATGGTTAAAATCTAAGTAAATATTAATGAAACAAACATTATATATATATATATATATATATATATATATATATATATATGCACACAGACATCTACTTCTGCTTATGCTTTAAACACATTTCTGTTATGTTTTTTGATAATGTATTTTATTGAAGAGACTATATTCATAATGAAACACCTTGATGGATTCCAAGAAAAAAAAGGATAGATATTGTAAAAATAATGTCGAAAGAAATATATATCTACCGCTCATGTTGTTGTCTATGAATTCTTTGAAAGACATTCATTGAATTTTAGCATCTTCTAATTCTGTGTGTGTGTGTGTGTGTGTGTGTGTGTGTGTGTGTGTGTGTGTGTGTGTGTGTGTATAAAATGATCGCAATTTGTAAAGTCAAAAATAAGAGGCAACTCATATATATGGTAAATTATTTTATTGTGAGATATATATTTGGGACTCAGGTCATGAAGTCTGTTGTTAGTTCCACACCATTATTTTATGGTTTTCCAAAGATCATTCACCTGTACATTATCAGTTCATAAACAGCAGCTTGAAACTAAGAGTAGTCTTAATATCCTGACTACTTCATTTATTCCATTTATATCTCTCTGCAAATACATACATTTTGTTACATCCTATATATGTACATCATCATCATCATTTAACAGACTACAGACATTAAATGATGATGATGATATACATATTCGATATATAGGATGTAATAAAACTGGAATTTGGAAATTTTTTTTTTTTTGTATTTTTCATTCACCATTACATGTGTTTCATTTGCTAATAGAAACCACAAAGTTGTACATATATGATAAACATTTAAGACATTTCCATTTAGAAATTCTTCAGTCAGAATAAAATAATACTATTAATTTACATTTGGATAAAGTGTTTATATATTAGTTAATGATTAAGAGTAGTAAAAAGATAAATATATGCATATTTGTATATGTGTGCATATAAATAAATGTAAATTAGTTTGTATGTGGAGGCACGTGGCTTAGTATTTAAGGTGTTGGACTCATGATCAGAAAATTGTGGTTTTGATCCCTGTACCAGCTGATCTGTTGTGTTCTTGAGTAAAAACACTGCATTTCATGTTGCTCCAGTCTACTCAGCTGTAGAAATGAGTTTAGCCTGGAGAGGGATGGGCTCTTCCAGGCTTTCTCACTCAAAATACGTTGCATGACTTGTCCAGATTGGTTTGTGTTTAAGAGGGAGAGAATGAAAATACTCAGTACTACTACAGGTAATCTGGAATATTGTTTATTAGAAGCTGAAGCTCTACCAATCTCTGTCAATCATTGAATGATGTATTTAAAATTAAAACAACAGGTTCTGAATATCACAAATGTTGAACTTAATGATCTAATTTACAAACATAGTCTAAAAATCAACAAAGAGCTCATAGTAAACATTTCTGAAACTTTATCTCCTAATCACCAATATATATATATATATATATATATATATATATTCTTGATATCATAAGAATTTGATAAACTTTGGTGAGGGCATGGAATGATTCATTTTTAGAATAATGGCTCTTAAGGCTCACATAAAGGTATAAATAATTGTAAATAAATATTGGGCTGAAAATTGTTTTTCAATCCAGTGTTTAAATGTTATTATTTATAGTTTTATGTGAACCTCGAATGCAGCTATTCCAAAAAAGGTATGTATATATATATATATATATATATATATATATATATATATAATGTAACATGGATCTCTCTACTAGGATGTTATGTCATTCAGATTCATATAATTGTAATATATTGCTAGAGGTAATTGATATGCTACAAGAGTCTTGTTACATTATCTGCTGTAGTTTGCTGCTGATTCTATCTATATCATATATTGTGTTTTTAAATGTTACTGGGTATAAATTTATGTTTGTGTATATGCATGTTTGTGAATGTATGAATATGAAATTTTATATACATGGCTTAGTAAAAAAATTCTCCATACTTTACTTTGGAGAGAGCACATATATAATGTTATACATTTTTTTTCATTTATAAATATGGATTTAGCATTTTTATATTCTTTCATCTATAAACATGGATTTAGCATTTTTATATTCTTTTGTCAATGTGTGTGTGTGTGAATTAATGGAAAAGTTACAGGAGTGACTCAAAAGCCAATAGTTTCATGTATGATGGTTGTCGACCCTGTTATAGCTTGTAAATTTTCCACTGATTTAAAAATGTGTGTATGTGAGTATATATATATATATATATATATATATATATATATATATAGTACTTGTTACTTCCCTACACTGGTTTCTTGTTAGTATCCAAGAATTTGAATATGGCAATCTTCAGTGGACCTGCTTTTGTGGGTGTTGATAGAGAATTTTGGTGTTTTACATGTAAAATATGCAGTATCTAATCATGCTATTAACACAACATTCATGTATGTGTGTGTTTGTGTAAATGTATAGATATATGTATATGAGTGTGCATGTGTGTATGTTGTTTTGTATTGAGCATATGGCTATTTTTTATCACTTTTTTTTTTACATATTTATGTACAAGTTACTTGCATTTTATTTGAAACTACTTTTTTTATAAAGTCCTTTAATCAATCATCAATATTTTTAAACCTTCACAGTCTCATCTTCAAGATGAAGTGATGTCAGCATGTATTGCTCTCAATTCATAGTAGTCAGGACCGATACGATTGATATAGACATTATTGCTGCAGTTTGAATTTGGATTATTACATTTGTGCATCACCAGCCAGTTGTATACTTCTGCATGTGACTAGTGTATGTTGGTTGTCTGAGTATTTAGTGTATCTGTGTCATGTGACAAGCATTACTTCTATCAGTAATTGTCTATTCTTGTGGGAAACTCCATTGTGTATATATGTTTTCTTCCTTAGTTGAATGTTGTGTTTGAATGGTGTAGTACATAAGAAAATTCAAATTACAGTAGTCATGTCAACACCTATCACAGTGGCCCTACCTGTGTTTAAGAACCAGCAACATATACCAACATCGACATTATCCGGAAGATGAGACTGTGAAGGTCTTAAAACAGTTTACAGATTTTAAAGTTTACTGTCCAAAAGAAACTGCTAGGAGCACATGAAAATATGGAAAAAATATTCACAAAACATATAAACCAGCTGTGTAGTCATTATCAAAATGAAAAAGCCCCATGTGTGTGTGTGTGTGTGAAGGCTTTTGTACAGTTTCTGATCCATCAAATTCCACAAATTTCAGATTATAAGGCTTTGGCCAGTCAAAGACTATACAGGACTTTTTTCGAGGTATTACCCACTGAGATTGAACTAAAACCATGTGGTGTCTTAACCACGGAGCCATCCCTGTGCATACACTAATACATATATTGCATGAGCATGATAATTTTATATCCATTTTCCATGTTTGGTATGGGTTGGACGGTTCATCCCTTACTCCAATATCCATGCTTTAGTATTGTCTCTACAGCTTGATGACCTTCCTAACATCAACCACTTTACAGAGTGTACTAGGTAAATTTTTTCATTGCACCAACATTGTAGAGGTTGTCTTGCCCTCAGCAAGACTTAAGAGACACCAGTCATGCTTGCGGAAGGTCTTGTATTATTACTGCTTGATTCTGTTTACTTGCTGAGTCTACTGGGTTCTTTTTTCCTGGTACCAACACAAGTGGAGCCACCCTGTAGCTCACTAGACAAAAGAGAGGCCCCGTGACTGATTAAAAGTTAAAATACAATGAAAGAGACAGACAGACCGGCAGACTGACAGACAGACAGATAGATAGATATTTCAGGGAAAGAGGAAGAGGTATAAGGAGAGAAAGAGACTCTAAATATCTGTGTATTTGCATGCGATTTTGTTTAGATTGAGACAGATAGTAAGATAGAAATCAAAATAAGATTCTAGGGTGTTTGAAAAGCAATTTGTGTGTGTGTGTGTGTGTGTGTGTGTGTGTGTGTGATATAGATATATATATGTGTGTATTATAAGAGAACCTATACAGCCCTACGTTTATAAATATGATTGATGGATTTTGATGTGTTTGATTATTGATCGTTAGAGATTAACTGATAGCTAAATATGTCAGCTAAGTAGGTTGGTGGCAACGAAGATAAATATGCAATTACGCATGTTTGTGTGTGCAAGTGTATGTGTATGTATATTTGTATACATACATACATACATACATACATAAACACACATACACACATACTATGTACATATTTTCTTTGTTACTCACAAACAGTAGGGTTTCTTGTGCAACATGAAATGTAGTAACTTATATCTGTAATAATAAACCATAGTAACCATTGCCAAGCAAGGGAGTGTCTTGATTTCCTAGAAATAACAGGCAAGTTCCCTTAAATTACACCTTGTTGTCTTTAAAAAAAAAGGCTAATGCACATTATCCAATGTCTTTGAAGCTATGTAAAAAGACATAGCAATCAGAACTGAAATATCTTTGAGCATCATCATCATCATCATTTAATGTCCGTTGTCCATGCTCAAGTATTGGAGCTAATGTAATCGATTTGTGCCCCTCCCTTCAAAATCACTGACTTTGAACTCTGCAATGGACCAGTGTTACATTCAAGGGGAATATTGTAGCTTTGATCACTTGTGGCACCATGGAAACTGAGCAATTGGCTTTATGAGTCCTAGAGCTGAAGAAAAATTTTAAACATCTATAAAATTTTAAACATCTATAGCCTCAGGCCGACCAAAGCCTTGTGAGTGGATTTGGTAGACGGAAGCTGAAAGAAGCCCGTCGTATATGCATATATATGTTTATGTGTGTATATATTTGTGTGTCTGTGTTTGTCCCCCCACCCCAACATCACTTGACAACCGATGCTGGTGTGTTTGCGTCCCCTTAACTTAGTGGTTCGGCAAAAGAGACCAATAGAATAAGTACTAAGCTTACAAAGAATAAGTCCTGGGGTTGATTTGCTCAACTAAAGGCGGTGCACCAGCACGGCCACAGTCAAATGACTGAAACAAGTAAAAGAGTAAAAGAGTGTGAAAAACAAAATAGGAATTTTGAAAGACATTCCTACAAAACTAGTTTTTAAATATTGAATGGCTATGGGCGGGGGGAGTCCACCAGAATAAAATAGTAATTGAAGGGGTCCATAGATGAAAAAATTGTTGAGAACCCCTGATTCAGATGAAACAATTGTGCACATTTTTAACAACAGTTCTCTTCATTTGTTTGCATTTCAAATCAGGACTTTATTTAACTTTGAAGCATTCTAAACTAGTATGGTTAAATGATTTACTAAAGAACAGACAAAAAGAAAAAGAAATGATGATGATGATGATGATGATGATGATGATTCAGACATGAAAATTCATAAAATTGGAAAGTTGGAACCTGGCATCTTGTCCATTTAGCTTTCATGCTTCTCAAGAATTTCTTAAACCAAATCAGTGGAATCACAGAGGATTACCAATATTGGCTCCAAGCCATATATTGAAGGCAACTGATACAGTCAATTTAATCAGCCCCTGTTCTTAATCGGCCTTACTACTTAACTAATACTTATTTTATTGACTCTTGAAGGATAAAAGGCAAATTTTGATGACAGGGGATTTAAAGTTAGAATGAAAAGAGACGTTATGAAATACTAGAAGATATTTTACTCTGCAAATTCTACAACTCCCTGCTCTCCAATAAAACCAATAATAATAATAGTAATAATAATAATAATAATAATGATAATTCTTTCTAATTTTGGTGCTAGGCCACCTATTTTGAGGGGAGGAGAAAGACAATTGCATCAACTCCAGTACTCAACTGGAACTTGTTCTATCTACCCTGAAAGAGTGAAATGCAAAGTCGACCTTGGTGGAATTAGAGCTCATGATGCCGAGTGCCAGACGAAATGCCACTAAGCATTTTGTCCAGTTCACTACCCTAATAATAATGATGCTTCCTTTTATTAGCCACAAGGGTCTAAGACATAGAAGACTACATCAAAAGACATTAATACAACACACAAAACAATAGAGTTTACATTGATAATAATCATAATGATGATGATAATAATAATAATAATAATAATAATAATAATAATAATAATGATAATAATAATAATAATTTCTACTAAAATTACAAGGCCTGAAATTTGCAGCAACAGGACTAGTTGATTACATTGACCCCCAACGTTTTACTGGTACTTAATTTATTGACCCTGAAAGGATGAAAGACAATGTCAACCCCAGCAGAATCTGAACTCAGAACGTAAGGACAGATGAAATGCCGCTAAGCATTTTGCCCAATGTGCTAACAATTCTGCCAGTTTACCACCTTTAAAAAAAAAACTAAAAACAAAATAATAATAATAATAATAATAATAATAATAATAATAATAATAATGATGATGATTTCAAATTTTACCACAAAGGCATCAGTTTTAGGGGAGGGGATGAGTCGATTACATTGACCCTAGTGTTTGACTGGTACTTATTTTATCGACCCTGAAAGGATGAAAGGCAAAGTCAACCTTGGCAGGATTTGAACTCAGATTGTTAAATACAAACAAAATGCTGCTAAGCATTTCGTCCAGTATGCTAATGATTCTGCCAGCTCACCACCGTAATAATAATAATAATAATAATAATAACAATAATAATAATAATAATAGAAGACGAAAACAATACCTATTGTCATAAGTGCCCTGGGAATGACAGCGAAACGGGCTGATTACTACCTAGATCAGATTCCAGGAAACCCCAAAATGGCTGAAGTTCAAAAGATAGTGCTCATGGGAACTGCCCATATCCTACGTAAAATACTGTCTATGTGATCTCAAATTTTAAAACAAACACATAATTTTCTTATGGTTTCTTAAACATTCACTTGAACAAAACTGTACAAATCCAAGTATATGGTACCCTAGGCATAACACCTACATGAACTTCTAACTTGTTGTCTCTTGAGGTCTCTGGGTGAGACTTGGATCCAACTTGTACAAATGCAAAACAAAAGTCAAACATAAAATAATAATAATAATAATAATAATAATAAGCCTTTCTACAATAGTCACAAGACCTGAAATTTTAGGGGAGGGGACTAGTCAATTACATTGACCCTAGTGTTTCACTGGTGCTTAATCTATTGATCCCTAAAGGATGAAAGGCAAAATTGACCTCAGCAGAATTTGAACTCAGAACATAGCGACAGGTAAAATACTGCTAAGCATTTCATCCAGCTTGCTGCCTTAACCCCTTCGCCCAGTGACATTTTTTGGAGAAGACATTTAATTTCCAGGCGAATTTTTTTATTACTTTTTTTTTTATAGTATTTTTACTGCTGATTATGGAAATAACTTTAGTTTTTATCTATTTCCAATATTTTACTTGAAATTTTTATTTTGTGCTTACACTCATCTGATGTATCCAAGCTTCTAATAGACAGTTCATACTCATTGACATCTTCTGAGTTTGACATCTGGGTGTAATTTTTAAAAAAATTTTAAAAACTGAGAAATGCTGAGAATTGATATATAAATTCATCTGTGGCTGTTTTTGAAATTATATGTTTTGGACTACTTGGTGCACTCTGAGAAAGACAAATTGGGTGAAGACAAGTTAATTCGTCTTTGCCGAGTAAAGGGTTAATAATAATAATAATAATAATAATAATGATGATAATGTTTCAGATTTAGGCAACTAGTCCAGCAATTTTAAAGGAAAGAGATTTGGTGATTACATTAACCCCCCCCCCCCCCTAGTACTAGGATTGTTCTTTATTTTGACACTCACTTCCTCAGAAAGATAAAAAGTAAAGTTGACCTCAACAGGGTTTGAACTCAGAACATAAAGTCTCAGAAGAAAATGCCACAAGACACCTTAACTGCCACTCTAAAGATTCTGCCAGTGGTGGTGGTGGGGGTAGTGGTGGATGTAGAGTGGCAATTGTAGTGGCAACAGTTGTAGTAGTAAATTAAATTAAACAATTTCAGATTGAGTGTTTTGGTTTTTCAGTTTAATGCACTTTCGCTGCATCTTACTGCAAATCAGTTCTCAGTGACCTGAATGCACATAATTTCCTTTTATTGAACCAAACAGCATCTGATTCAATTGCACCTGATGAAACAATATATCATCTTTATCCAGGTTACCTAACTGCATCCGACTGCACTTGAATTTAACTGAATCTTGTTGTTGCACCTGATTGCAACCAATTCAACTATGCATTGTTCTGTGTCATGATGCTTCCTGTGTGCAAGACATTGCGCCTGGAGGTTTTCAGTTTTCAATAGAAGCTAACTGCAATCGATTTAAAGTAGATGTATTTAGTTGGAACCTACTGCAGCTTAGTTCACAGCAAGCTGTGCTTGGTCCCTTTCAGTTGCATTGGGCTGTATCCTGTTGCATCTAAATGCAGCTAGCTGTATTATCTAAATAAAATTAATTGCTTCAGATTCATCATCATCATTTAACGCCTATTTTCCAGGCTGGCATGGGTTAGACGACTTGACAGGAACTGGTAAACCCAGGGACTGCACCAAGTTCCATAGTCTGTTTTGGCTTTATTTCTACAGCCGGATGCCCTTCTTGATGCTAACCATTCCACAGACTGTACTAAGAGCTTTTTATGTGGCACCAGCATCAGTGCTTTTTATGTGGCACCAGCATCAGTGCTGTTTATGTGGCACCATCACCAGTGCTTTTTATGCAGCACCAGTGCTTTTTATGTGGCACCAGCACCAGTGCTTTTTAAGTGGCACCAGTACTTTTTATGTGGCACTAGCTCCCACACCAACGCTTCTTAAGTGGCACCTTGGTTTTAGGATCTCAGGTCTATTGTGATGGGTTATAGTTGATTTTAAAAGAATGGTGCCAAAGGTCTTTCTATTCTCATTTATGGTCATGAATATTGGGTAATGACCAAAAGAATATAACCGTAAATAGAAATGGCTAAAATAGGATTCCTGTACAGGATCTCTGGAGCAAATTTTCTCAATAGGAATGCATAGTTAGGAAATTAGGAAGACTCTCCAGGTAGAGATCACAGTTGTGGTGCAACATACATCATGTGATTAGAATTCCACAGGAAAGAATCTAAAGACAGATTCTTCAAACTGAGAGAAGTGACAGGAGACTTAGGGATAGAGCATGAGTGAAATATTTGGATAATATGTATAGTCTGAGTTGGTCATGCTTGGAAAGCCAGGCAGAAAATGTAATGCGGGTTGCTTCTGATAGTATCCTAAGGAAGAGGTGCTTCAAGACTCTAACCCCACAACCCACCCGGGGAATTGTGGGCAGATAAAATGGATGGGTACATAGATGATGGAGTGACTTGCTTTAGGCTGGAGTTGAATTTAAAAGAACAGTGCCAAAGTTGTCTTATACTGTTAGTAAATGCAGTCAGCTGCAGCTGATGCCAATGTTATATCTAAAAGAGTAAAGTGCACATGAAATTCTTTGAGGAAGGAATGCACCGAAAATATCTGGCTATAATTCAAAGGCTTCAATTTAGATTAGCGAAAATCCAAGTAATCCTTTGGTATTTCATCAGCATGGTGGTCATGTTACTGCTATTGTTGTTCTTTGTTTTCTTCTTTTTCTTCTTCTGCTTCTTCTTCTTCTGCTTCTACTTTTCCTTGCACTTCTCCATCTCCTACTCTTTCTACTCCTTCTTCTACTTCTTCTTCTCTTCCTCCTCCTTCTTCTTCTCAGGCATGGTGCCAATCAAAATGGTTTGGTACTGTTACAACTGTAAAAACTTTCCTTCTGTTTATGTCCAGGAATCACTCTTGTAGTTCCTTCTTGCATGGAAATTGGGGAAACTAAAGAAAAGTAGTGCCTGCCTACATGTTGTCACATGTGACATGTAAAGTCGACATATTGTGATGGTGGGGTGAGGTGAAATAGGGTGGGCAAATATGGAGATTAATATCAAACCAAGACAATTACCAACTGTTAAAAATAAGAACCAACAAGGAAGCCTCTATGTGGACAGTCAACTTGCTAGAAACAGTAGTTGAATGCGCAAATCCTATTGTGTGTGTTTGTTCCTTTTTGAGCCATGCCTGGCTCATAAGGGCCAGTTTCCAGGTTTCATTGGCATATAGGTTCCCCACCTGTATGGGACGCCAGTCCATCACAGGTGAGCTGCTAGATGCAGGAGGAAAGAGTGAGAGAAAGTTGTGGCAAAAGAGTCAGCTGCGGTTCACCATTACATTCTGCCAGAGCCACACAGAGCTTAAGTGTTTCACTCATATACACACACATCACCTGGTCTGAGATTCGAACTCGCGATCCCTCGACTGTAAGTTCACTACTCTAACCACTAGGCCATGTGCCTCCACAATCCCACAGTGCTTTCTTAGAAAAAGGAAGAACATAATTTGGATAACTGTGGTCCTGGCTACACTGCTTCAACAAATTTTAACAGGATAGTCATGACTAGAATGGGTTTGATCATAGTCCTGCTCAGTCATGGATGACCTGGGGCTAAACAGACAACTGTTTATATATATCTTTTATCTTTTACTTGTTTCAGTCATTAGACTGCAAATATGAAGAGTTTTTAGTTGAACAAATCGACCCCAGAGCTTACTTTTTTAAGCCTAGTACTTATTCTATCACCTCCAAACCTTCCAATATATATATATATATATATATATATATATATATATCATCATCATCATTTAACGTCTGCTGTCCATGCTGGCATGGGTTGGACGGTTTGACCAGGGCTGGTAAGCTGGAAGGTTGCACCAATCTCCAATTTGATTTGGCATGGTTTTCTACAGCTGTATGCCTTTCCTACCGCTAACCACTCTGAGAGTGTAATGGGTGCTTTTACATGCCACCAGCACAGGTGCCATTTGCATAATACCAGTATCTTCCATGACTGTGATTTTGTTTGGCTTGATGGGTCTTCTTCTCAAGCACAGCATAATGCCAAAGGTCTTGGTCATTGCCTACATGAGGCCCAATGTTCGAAATAAGCCCAGCCACTGTGCCTCTGTGAGGCCTAACACTCAAATGGAGCTCAGCCACCTTGCATCCATGAGGCCCAACGCTCAAAGAGAGCTCAAACACTGGCATGAGTACTTGTTATATGAAACCAGTATCAGCCACAATTATGAATTCACTCCTTGCAATTTCCTTTAAGCAATCAAATCACAATGCATGCATCAGTCTTTCTCAGCCTGGGGCTATACTACAATAGATGCTCATATGCAAATCTACCATGCAGTGGAACTGAACCTGAGACTGCTCGGTTGCAAAATGAACTTCTTACTATTGAATTATTCAGTCTACGGAAGTACCTCCTCATTGAACATATAAAGGGTTGAGTATTCCATAGACTTGTGTACCTTTAGCATAATCCTCCAACTGAAACGAATTAACAGAGTGACTGACTGAAAATGCCATTGAATTACTGGTGCAATCCACTTGACAGGCTTCCATACAGTTTCCATTGACAGCAGTTTCATCCACGAAACTTGCAGGAATGGAAAAAGGATATGGTAAAAGATATAAAGATGTTTGCCTAAGACACCACACAGCTGTAGAATTGAAACCAGTGCTTTATGGTTGCAAATCAAACTTCTTACCAACTTGGCCATACTACGTGTATGAGTGTATTATATGTATATATATACACACACACACACACACACTTCTTTGCACACATACATATATACACAGATTTGTGTGTGTGTGTGTACTATGTACATATATGTGTGTATATATTTATATATGTGTATGTGTATATTATGTACATATATATGTGGGTATATTATGTACATATATGTGTATATACATGTATATGTTTGTGCATAAATATATATGTAAATATATATTATGTATATGTTTGTGTGCATGTATATACACACGTGTGTGTGTGTGTGTATATATATATATATATATATATATATATATATATCAATACATATATAAATATACGGCCATATGTGTGGGTGTATATACAAACACACACACACCCATATCTATCAATCAATGTGTGTATATAAACAAGATCAAATTTTTTTTTTCTTAAATGTATTGTTTTGCAATCATTGAAGCGTGTGTAAAGATGACAGAAGTGGGGGTGGCCATGATGTGGAGTGGAGGTTGAGGTTAAATTTAGTATTTGTTTACAGTGGTGGTGGTCATGAGTGGAGGAAATGGAGGTGGAGAGGTTAAATTCAGTATTTGTTTACAGCTGAACTGTAAAGGTCTCACTTTATTATTTATACTAGTTTTGTTATTGTTGCTGTTGTTGTTTGTTATTGTATTCAAACACACACACACACACACATGTACACACGTTCACATTACATATACAAACACAGTGTTTTGTTCTGTTGTTGTTTTTTTTGTTATTTGTCTGCTATCTGCCTACACACACACACACACACACACACACATACACATGCACACAGATACACAGACACTCTCACAAACACTTATGCTTTCATACTCATACACACACACACACACACACACACACGTACACACACATTCACACCCATGTAAACATCCGTGTCCATACACACGCTCGCTCTCTCTCCATTTCTTTTCTTTCTGTTAACTTTCGTTTTTCTTTAACTGAAAGCTCGTCATCGCCATGATGACAACAACGATGACGACGACCGTAATGAGTGTATATTTTTAAATTAATAAATCACCTCCATAACCTCCACCACCACCACCATCATCATCATCACTATCATCAGCAGCACCATTATCATTCTTATTCTTTTATAATTCTTTATTTCACGTTCCATCCTTCTTTAATATATTTTTTTTTTGTTCTTTTGTCTTTTGCCCATCTTCAATTTCTCTCAACTAAAATCTTCTTTCTTGCGTATACATACACACACACACACGCATTCACACACACACACACACACACACACACACACACACACATGCATATCTTCTAGTTGTTTTGGCCATTAGGCTGTGGTCAGGATGGACATAGCCTTAAAGAATTTTTAGTCAAATGAATCGACCCCAGTACTTGCCTTTTGTTAAGCCTGGTGCTTATTTTTGTCAGTCTCTTTTTGCCAAACCACTAAGTTACAGAATGTAAACATACCAACACCAGTTATGATGATGATGATGATATATATATATATATATATATATCATCATCATCATCATCATCGTTTAACGTCCACTTTCCATGCTAGCATGGATTGGACAATTTGACTGAGGACTGCTGAAACCAGATGGCTACACCAGGCTCCAATCTGATTTGGCAGGGTTTCTACAGCTGGATGCCCTTCCTAACGCCAACCACTCCGAGAGTGTAGTGGGTGCTTTTACGTGCCACATGCACAGGAGCCAGTCCAGTGGCACTGGCAATGATCTCACTCAAATGTCTTTACATGTGCCAGGAAGACGATATATATATATATATATATATATATATATATATATATATATATATATATATACATATATATATAGGTACATTAAGACATTAAGTATATGATTTAACTTATTAAATAGAGTTTCACAGGTTTATTTATATTTACATAAATGGAGGAGATTAGATGTTAATATGGATAAAATTTTTATTATTATTTATATATATATATATATATATATATATATATATATATATATATATACAATATATAAGGACAAGCTTCAGAACAGTTTCTTATTTCTTTATTGCCCACAAGGAGCTAAACATAGAGGGGACAAACCAGGAAACCAGGACAGACAAAGGGATTAAGTCGATTACATTGACCCCAGTGCGTAACTGGTACTTAATTTATCGACCTCGGCAGAATTTATGGACCTCGGCAGAATTTGAACTCAGAATGTAACGGCAGACGAAATACCACTAAGCATTTCGCCAACATGCTAACATTTCTGCCAGTTTGCTACCTTTTAGTACAGTTTCAGTACAATTTCTGCCAATCAAAATCACTTTCACAGAATCGGTCTGCCCAGGGCAATAGTAGAAGACACTTCACCCATGTACTGGTGCAGTACGGACTGACCTCCCCCCCACCCACCCACCAAAACGGGCTGTAGAATACATTGAAGAATGTAACGACAATGCCTTTGGTTAATGTAATGAAAGGCCTACCATTCTGTCTTGATGTGGCAAACTCTTTAATTATTAATCTGCTGCATCAAGACAGACTTGCAGACATCAGCATTGGCAAAGCTCATTTCATGCATGCTAACTTGGTTTTAAAAAAAAAAAAGGAAAAAGAAGAAATGCTATAAAACTTTTTAAAATTGTAAAATTTACAAAAAAAAAAATTTTTTTTTTTTTCAAACATAGCACACTAGACTGTTCCACCTGGGTATTGAACCAGTCGTGAAGTGAAGTGAAAGATTTAGAAAATCATTTCTTAAAAAATATATAACAATAATAATAATAATGATAATGATAAACAAATTCTAAGAGGAAAGACTGGAAAATTAACATAAAAAAATAAGGAAAGTAAATGAATGGTTAAGATAGCTTGTAGCACTAGACAGGATGTCAAAGAATGAAAGTTCTGGTATTTAAAGAATTTTTACCAACTTTTTATAATTATTTGTTTATTTGGGGTTTTGTTCTTTTAGTTTAACATTTATATATCTGTTTTTGAAGTGGGTAAATGTGTTTAAAATACGAGATAGATATACATACATACATACATACATACATATATATATATTCACACACACACTCACACAGAGAATATGATGTCCTCTGTGTGTATGTTTATGTGAATGCATGTGTAAATAAATGGTTGGTTTATATATTTTTTTAAAGTTTTACTTGTTTCAGTCATCAGACTGCGGTCATGCTGGGGCACTGCCTTGAAGAATTTTTTTTTCTTTTAGTCAAATGAATCAACCCCAGTATTTATTTTTTAAGCCTGGTACTTATTTTCTTAATCTTTTTGATGAACTGCTAAGTCAAGAGGGCAATAAAGAGGTCAGCACCAGCTGTCAGGAAGTGGTGGGGGACAAACACAGGTACAAAACACACATATATATTTGATTAATGAGAGACACAGAAGATAGAAGACACAAGAATGTTCATTGATCACTACAATTGTTTTGCCCCATCTAGCATCGCTCCCTCATTGGTGCGATACTTAAAATTAGCTTAGGAGTAAACAAGTTAACATCATTAAACTAAAGAAATACTGAACACTTTTCAGTTGATTACATGTCCATGGAACATTTACAAGAAGATAGGTACCAGTGACTTTGAAGTCACTATCACCCATCATTTTTTAAAAGCTTAATGTGTGTGTGTGTGTAAGATCTTCTTCTCTGGTGTCATGCCTTTGATGAATTCTGGCTTGTTCCTCCTCCATTTATTTCTGTCTCTCGCAACATCACTCAGGTCTTTCTCAATCTTCACATTCATTCTCTTCTTCCTCCAGTCAAACATCTCCATTCTCTGCCTTCCTCTCACTTCCTTCCCACCAGCTCAGTCTCCACCATATAATGCTCCATTCCATCATTTTCTCTGAGAAAATGACCAACAAATCTCTACTGTCTCCACTCTGATAGCATCCATCAACTGTCTTTTCACTTTCATCTTCTTCAACACTTCCACATTTGTCACTCTCTGTATCCACCCACTAGATTCTAAGCATTTTCCTATAAAACCACATTCCTACAGCTTTGAGTCTCTTCTCCATGACTTTACTTATCGTCCAAGACTCACATCCATACATTAGCACCAACCAGATGTAGCACTACAATAGTCTTTTCTTGACTTACATTCCAATTCTCTTTGCACAAAAATTGCTCCTCATATCCATAAAAGTCTTCTTTGCTAATCCAATTCTGCTCTTGATGTCCTTATCTGACCTTTCATTTGATGTTATCCAACTTCCCAGGTACATAAACTGTCCTTCTGCTCTATACCAGTTCCATTCACCATCAAGCAACATGCAGGCACCTGTGCTTTCTTGGTACAGACCATTGAGAAGGTTTTCTGGCAGTGTGTAAGATAAGACATAAATAATGGTCATTACATATTTTCTTTATTGCAATAAATTTGTCACGACCATTATTTATGCCTTGTCTTGAGTGGAGGCACAATGGCCCAGTGGTTAGGGCAGCGGACTCGCGGTCATAGGATTGCGGTTTCGATTCCCAGTCCAAGCATTGTGAGTGTTTATTGAGCAAAAACACCTAAAGCTCCACAAGGCTCTGGCAGGAGATGGTGGCGAACCCTGCTGTACTCTTTCACCACAACTTTCTCTCACTCTTACTTCCTGTTTCTGTTGTGCCTGTATTTCAAAGGGCCAGCCTTGTCACACTGTGTCACACTGAATATCCCTGAGAACTACGTTAAGGGTACATGTGTCTGTAGAGTGCTCAGCCACTTTCACGTTAATTTCACGAGCAGGCAGTTCTGTTGATCGGATCAACTGGAACCCTCGACGTCATAAGCGACGGAGTGCCAATAACAATGCCTTGTCTTGTATATCACTCTGAAAAAACCAGTATAACAGGAGCACAATCATAGATTTACAATACACAATGGTGATGAACAATAACCTTGGACACTGCCACAAGAATATGTTGAGTTCTTTACTAATCTAAATAATATTGCTAGCCAGATTTACTAACAGAGAGCCTATAAAGTATTTTGCCCAGATTGCTAATCCCTCACAAATTAATCTGCAATATATATATATATATGTATATATATAACTCTAGATGATTGGATAAATGAGAAATCCCTAGATAATGAATCTGTGGAATTATCAGAGACCTATTGGTTGTTTTGGGTGAAATTTGAAACAAAAGGAAGACCAAAACTGTAGACTTGATCAATAGAAAATGTTAATTGAATCAAATAATGGAATTTATTTTTAGAAGAAAAGTGGAGAGAAAAAAAGTGTGGTGAAAGAGTGTGAAAAAAAAAAAAGAGGAGATGGGTGTAGAAAGCAAAAATCAAATATAACAAAATTCTAGATTGAAAAAAAAAATTTTGCTAAAAAGATAAAACTAAATTAAGAAAAATCTAGAAAGCTTTGTTTTGTTTTTTAATTAATTTTTTAAAGATCTCTGTTGTTTATTTTTTTTGTTTTTTATTTTGTAAATTCTAATCTCATGTCGATATTGATTTTGTTTTTCATTATTTAGTACTTGTTTTATATATATATATATATATATATATATATATATATATATATATATGTATGTGTGTGTGTGTGTGTGTGTGTGTGTGTGTGTGTGTGTGTGCGTGTGTGTGTGTGTGTGTGCTTATATATATATATATATATGTATGTATATATATGTATGTATGTATGTATGTATGTATGTATGTATATATGTATGTGTATGAGTGTGTATATATATATATATATGTGTGTGTGTGTGTGTGTATATAATGTAGATTTTTGTTCAGTTCTTTGTCGTATTTAATTTTTTTTTTAATTTCTTTTTTTTTGCATTTTATATTTGTAATGATTTTTCTCTTCCTCAACATTATTCACTGACATCATTCATTGTTAATATCAACATTTTAGGCATTGTCCCCACTGTCAATATTCCTTCACTGTTATATCATCATCACTATTGACATCATTAGCTGTCAGCATTGTTTGCTGTCAATGTCATTGACTGTCAAAATCATAGCTGTAAACATTATCATCACCGTCAACATCATCATCACCGTCAACATCATCATCACCGTCAACATCATCATCACCGTCAACAACATCATCATCGCGCGTGACAGCATCATCACCATCAACATCATCATCACCGTCATTGTCATCAACACCATCAACATTATCATCACTGTCAACATCACCACCGTCAGCATCATCATCTCTGTCAACAAGATTATCACCACTGACATCATCATCATCATTACTATTGATGTCATTATCACTGTCAATCATCATTGTCAATGTCGTGTTTGCATCTACTAAGTGCACAGTGAAGCTGATGATGACACCACTACTACAACTAAATAATAATAATAATAATAATAATAATAATAATAATAACAATAATAATAATAATAATGCTACTTCACTTACCACAACCTATTAATTATAAATAGTACTCTGTTGTCCAGCTTGCTCAATCGAGTCCACCATTAATACCACCACCACCACCACCAATTTCTTGAAAGATTTTAATAATAATAATAACAATTGTAGAAGAATAGTTTTCCAACTAAAGCTTCTCAATATAAGTCTCTTTGTCATGCAACAATAAACTCTTATCACACTTTGTAATCCTATTATAATCCTCGTTAAGAGAAGGCCAGCTTTTTGCTTTAATTACACACCAACATTGCATTAACATAGATGATTAAATATCTGGTGGAACATTCAGGAGATTTTCAACAGAAGTCCTGTCTAAGTTGTACTGTCACCGTTGATGTTCTTTAGCCCATGGTCTGGTTTGACTGAGCAGATCTATGATTAGAGGTGTTCTATGACTGTCTTATCTAAACTGTGATGTCACCATTTATGTTGTTATTGATCAAGTATGTCCAAGCCATGAATATCCTGTCTGAAATATGGCATTGCTGTTGTTGTTTAATCTCCAGGTCAGCTCTTACCATTCCTTGACATTGTTGTTGGTTGGCACTCCACTGCTTATGACGTCAAGGGTTCCAGTTAATCCGATCGACAGAACAGCCTGCTCATGAAATTAACGTGCAAGTGGCCAAGCACTCCACAGACACGTGTACCGTTAACGTAGTTCTCGGAGGATATCCAGTGTGACAAGGCTGACCCTTTGAATTACAGGCACAACAGAAACAGGAAGTAAGAGTGAGAGAAAGTTGTGGTTAAAGAGTACAGCAGGGTTCGCCACCATCCCCTACTGGAGCCTCGTGGAGCTTTAGGTGTTTTCGCTCAATAAACACCCACAACGCCCGGTCTGGGAATCGAAACCGCAATCCTATGACCGCAAGTCCGCTGCCCTAACCACTGAGCTATTGCGCCTCCACGTTCCTTGAAATAGAGCATGAGTAAATCCCAAAGCTTCGTCAACATAATTAATGCTTTCTCTGTATTAATTTGCTGTAAATTCTTTGAAATTTAGATACTTATTAAGTCAAATGAACTTTCAGATAGAATTTTTATAAAATGCAATAATTCTTTTGGTGCTGGTACCACGTAAAAAGCACCCAGTCCACTCTGTAAAGTGGTTGGCATTAGGAAGAGCATCCAGTTGTAAAAACCATGCCAAAGAAGACAACTGGAGCTTGGTGCAGGCCATATCAGCTCCTGTCGAATCATCCAACTCATGCCAGCATGGAAGACAGATGTTACACAATGATGATCATGATGAGTTCTTTCAAATAATTTTGGTACAATGCCAGCTATCTTTAGAGAATGAGGTATTGATTACATCAAACTCAGTATATGACTGGTACTTTATTTTACTGACCCTGAAAGAATGAATGGCAAAGTTAACCTCAGTGAGATTTGAACTCAGATCACAAAGAGCAGGAAGGAATACTGCTAAGCATTTTCTTCTGGTGGGCTGACAATTCTGCCAGTTCCCCATTCAAAACACCAACTTAATAATTATTTCAAATTTTTGCCTCAAGGGCAGCTAGGCAGGTGGTAGTGATAAGTCAGTTACATCGACCCCAGGGTTCAACTGGTATTTATTTTATTGACCCCGAAAGGATGAAAGGCAAAGTTGACCTCGGCGGAATTTGAACTCAGAACGTAGAAATACTGCTAAGCATTTTATCCACCATGCTAACAATTCTGCAAATCTACTTGCAAGACTTTGGTCGGCCCGATACTATGGTAGAAGACACTTGCCCAAGGTGCCAAACAGAGGGACTGAACCTGGAACCATGTGGCTGAGAAGCAAGCGTGTGTTTATTTGGCAAAAGAAACAAAAAATGACCACCCTGAAATACACCTGTTTCAACACACATTTTCATATTAGGAATCTTGTAACACAAATTCATAAATGTAATCTCATTATTATATATATATATATATATATATATATATATATATATATATATATATATATATACTTGGAAGAATTATTATTTCTATGATTATATAGTCCTACAAAATATTCTGAAGAACTTCAATACAGCATGGAATTAGCAATGTACAAGTGCTGAAGTGCTGAGCAGTAAACAAGCTTTAATATATTATTCTTTGAGCTCTTTTAAAGAAGGTCTTTGACTCTCTCCTCTGCCCCCCAACTTGACCCTTCCATGCACACAGCAACCACAAACATGATCTTCTTTTTCTATATGATTACAAGAGAGAACTTCTGTGAAGTCACCGTACATCTTTTCAATGTAGCAGCTAAATTTCCTTCGTTAAACTTCAATAGCATTTGATGGTTATTGACTGGACTGTCAGATGAATTTCATAAGATGTTGTGCTAAGTTTTTCAAAAAAAAAAAAATGTTTTAGAAACAGCTGTAGAAGCCAAACACAGACTCATACTCATATATGTATACATAGATGTGTACATGTGTGGATGAATGGACAGACAGACAGACTGACTGACTGACTCATTCGTTCATTCATTCTTCCTTTCCCTTAATTTCGAGTAAATTTTAATCAGCCACCTACTTGGTAGCAAGGTTGAGAAGGAAAATATCTTGCTTTATTCATTATCCTTTAACCTTTTCATTACACTTTTACTCTTTTACCCGTTTCAGTCATTTGGCTGTGGCCATGCTGGAGCACTGCCTTTAGTCGAGCAAATCGACCCCAGGACTTATTCTTTGTCAGCCTAGTACTTATTCTCTCAGTCTCTTTTGCCGAACTGTTAAGTTATGGGGACGTAAACACACCAGCATCAGTTGTCAAGCAATGTTGGGAGGGACAAACACAGACACACAAACATATCCACACACATACATATATATATACATACATATATATATACATATAGGATGGGCTTCTTTCAGTTTCAATCTACCAAATCCACTCACAAGGCTTTGGTCAGCCCGAGGCTATAGTAGAAGACACTTGCCCAAGGAGCCACACAGTGGGACTGAACCTGGAACCATGTGGTTCGTAAGCGAGCTACTTACCACACAGCCACTCCTGTATTTATTTTGAGATGCTCTGTGTTTCTTTCAATTACTTTAAATATAACAAAGAATTTAGTAAAATAACTTAGTAATTCATTCAGCAAGTTTTAGAGACATAAATTGTAACTAAGGTTTGGTGGAAGATTTTAATTCAAAACTTATGAAAACAAGACATTTGTACTCAGAGCCAGAGCTGGTTTCAGCCAGGTTGGCAACAAAAGGGTTAAATCTTGAGGCCTTGCAGATTTTTATAGTTCCAGATATCATGATCATTTGTAGTGTATAAGTTAAGGATGTCTGTTTTCTCCCAAAAAACTTGCGTTCAGTCATACTTTGCTCTAGGTTGGTATGTATTTTGTTGCTCCAATAATGATAGGTATGAAGGTGAAAGAGTATCTTGGGCACTGGATTTACAAGCACCATATCAATGGTCCATTGTTGTTCTCATTCTCTTGTATTTTTCTTACCACATCGATGTCCATATGTATAGATATGTGTATAGTGTGCTGCCATACAGTTTTTGTCTATCAAACTCATTCACAAAGCATCGCTCAATATGTGGCTATAGTAGAATACACTTGCCCAAGGTGCCTTTCAGTAGATCAGAATCAGTTATAGTGTTTAACTCTTTGATACCAACCCACTTCTTATTTCTTTACTGCCCACACGGGGCTACACAGAGAGGGGACAAACAAGGACAGACAAACGGATTAAGTTGATTATATCAACCCCAGTGCGTAACTGGTACTTATTTAATCGACCCCGAAAGGACGAAAGGCAAAGTCGACCTCGACAGAATTTGAACTTAGAACGTAATGGCAGACGAAATACCGCTAAGCATTTCGCCCAGCATACTAACGTTCCTAATTTCTTTATTGCCCACAAGGAGCTAAAAACAGAGGGGACTAACAAGAACAGACAAAGGGATTAAGTCGATTATATCGACCCCAGTGCATAACTGGTACTTAATTTATCGACCCCGAAAGAATGAAAGGCAAAGTCGACCTCGGTGGAATTTGAACTCAGAACATAACGGCAGACGAAATACCACTAAGCATTTCGCCTGGCACGCTAACGTTTCTGTCAGCTCGCTGCC
>NC_142935.1:67222072-67232072 GCF_046866305.1 Octopus bimaculoides
TAATACAAAAGAATGCTGCAATAAACCAGGATTGTTAAACCCTTTTTATTCAATGTTTAAATCCCTGCTACCATCTCTCTCTCTCTCTCTCTCTCTCTCTCTCTCTCTCTCTCTCTCTCCCTCTATCTCTCTCTCTCCCTCTCTCTCTCTCCCTCTCTCTCTCTCTCTCTCTCTCTCTCTCTAAGAAGAAGAACAAGAAGAAATATATTCTGGTCACCCCAAGAGGGTTATAGGCTGTGCTAGTATTTTAAAATACTCAAACCATCTCGTATCATGGCTATATACACACAAATATATACATATATACATACATACACACATATATACATACACATATATATATACAAATATACATGTATGTACATATGTATGTATGGAAGGGCATCCTGTAGTAGAAACCATGCCAAACCAGACTGGAGTCTGGTGCAGCTCCTCAGCTTACTAGCTCAAGCCACAATGTCCAACTCATGCCAAGATGGACAACGAATGTTAAATGATGATGTGGATGGGTGTGTGGATGGGTGTGCGTGTTTTCTTTTTTTCTTTTTTTAAATTAGTGTTAATTTCGACCAGCCACCTGCTTCGTAGCAAGGTTGTGAAGGAAAGCATCTTACTTCATTCATTATCCTTCAAATCTTAAGAAGGTCTTGCAGATTTCTATTGTCTTAGATATAGTGATCATTTGTAGTTGTACTCTCTCTCTCTCTCTCCACTAACCAAAGTTCAGACATACTTCTCCACCCCCACCTCTCTCTCTCTTCCTCTTTCTCTCTCTCTATTCCTAAGCCAAAGAGAAAGAAAGATTAGTGACTGAAGGAGGAAAAAAGAAGCAGATTTTGATGTCAATCAACTGCACTGCCAAGATTATCACCATTGCACTCCTCCCTCTCTTGCTCTCTCACTCTCTTTCTCTCTCTTTCTCTCTCTCTCTCTCTCTCATTATTCTAAGAAGAGAGAAAGAGAGAACTTAGCACAACTACATCTTTTCAACATTTTTTTTTTCTTTTTACATTTCCACTCTAGAAGGACAGCTGCAGTTTGAGGGAGATTTGGCTGCTACTTTTCAAAATAGATATTGTACAAAACCTCCCCATAAGGTCTGTCAAACAACAATAATAATAATTATACTTTCTAATCTAGGCACGGGGCTAGCAATTTTGTGAGAGAGGGGTGAAGTTGATTACATCAACCTCAGTAAATGACTGGTACTTCAAGTGACCCTTAACGAAAGCAAACCTGACCTCAGTACCATTTGAACTTGCAATGTAAAAAGTCAAGAGAAATGTCCCTTAGAATTCCCTAATGATTCCCTAAGGATCTTATCTGGCACAGTTATGATTCTGTCAGCTTGCCACCCCAATTACTTCATATTTTGATACAAGGCCATCAATTAAGGGGTGAACACAAAATTACGGCAACACAGCAACCCCCAGGAATTGACTCCTAGTTTATTTTATTGACCCTTGGAATGATACAAGGTAAAGCTGACCTCAGTGAGATTTGAACTCTGAGTGTGGAGACCCATTACAAATGCTTTTAACCTTTTTGCTACCATATTCTTGTCCACATGTGGAGGCGCAATGGCCCAGTGGTTAGGGCAGCGGACTCGCGGTCGTGGGATCGTGGTTTCAATTCCCAGACCGGGCGTTGTGAGTGTTTATTGAGCGAAAACATCTAAAGCTCCACGAGGCTCCGGCAGGGGATGGTGGCGAACCCTGCTGTACTCTTTCACCACAACTTTCTCTCCCTCCTTCTTTCTGTTTCTGTTGTACCTGTATTTCAAAGGGCCAGCCTTGTCACACACTGTGTCACGCTGAACCTCCGCCAAAAACTACATTAAGGTTATACGTGTCTGTGGAGTGCTCAGCCACTTGCACGTTAATTTCACGAGCAGGCTGTTCTGTTGATTGGATCAACTGGAACCCTGGAACCCTCGTCGTCGTAAGCAATGGAGTGCCAACACTTGTCCACATATGCTGCTTTTGTTTCAATTAATTTTTAAGATAATGAGGAATTTAGTAAAATAACTTTCTCGTTATTAAGCTGGGGTCTGGAACAAATTAGCATAAAATCTTCATGGAAGAGTATAATTTAGGCCACTTTAAAACAGTAAGTTTATGTCATAGAACCCAGGGTGGTCTCAGGCAGGTTGGTATCGAAAGGGTTAACCCTTCTGATACCAATACTCCAGCCTGACAACTCTAACAACTTGGTCAGTTCACCACTTCAGAAATTTGTTTTAATTATGCTGAGTAAAAATTTATGTCCAACGTTCAACTTGACCATCTGTAAGTGGAAAGTCTGCAGAAAAATAAATGATGGCGCGTGGAGAGGAAGGTGGCGTGAATGGTGAGAAGAAACAGGGGGAGGGAGTAGATGGGGAGGGGGAGGATGTAGGAGTAGAGGGACGGTGGAATAGATGGCAGGGAGGCAATGGGTGGAATTTGAGTAAAATAAAATAAGTCAATAAAATTGACTTGCCAATAACTGAATGCTGTTTTATGTCCTTCGTCACACTTTCACATCTGCGTACACATCTATAGACACACACACATGCACATACACACAGTTTAGCAATAAATTACATCACCATCATTATCACTACTAATACCATCACCACCATCACCACCGCCACCACCCTACCGACAACAACAGCTCTGTCAAGACCAACACTATTGTCACTAGTAAACTATCACCACCAGCACTGCTACCTCTACTAACACAAATATTAACATTGCTACTTCAAAATTACCAACATCACCACTACCACTATCACTACCACCGCCAATACTATCCCTACTACTGCCAATACTGTCCCTACTGCCTCCAATACTATCCCTACTGCCTCCAGTACTGTCCCTACTATCACCAATACTATCCCTACTACTGGAAATACTATCCCTACTACTGCCAATACTATGCCTACTACCACCAATACTATCCCTACTACCACCAGCACTGTCCCTACTACCGCAAATACTATCCCTACTGCCTCCAATACTATCCCTACTACTGGAAATACTATCCCTACTACTGCCAATACTATGCCTACTACCACCAATACTATCCCTACTACCACCAGCACTGTCCCTATTACCGCCAATACTATCCCTACTGCCTCCAATACTATCCCTGCTGCCTCCAATACTATCCCTACTACCTCCAATACAATCCCTACTACTGCAAATACTACCCCTACTACTGCCAATACTATCTCTACTATCACCAATACTATCCCTTCTACAGCCAGTACTATAACTACTGTCACCAATACAATCACTACTATTGCCAATACTATCCCTACTACCACCAATACTATCCCTACTACCACCAATACAATCCCTTCTACTGCCAGCACTGTCCCTACTACTGCTACACTATCTCTACTACCGCCAGTACTATCCCTTGTACTGCCAGTACTATCCCTACTATTGCCAATACTATCCCTACTACCGCCAATACTATCCCTACTACTGCCAATATTACCACCACCACTGCTACTAAAAATAACAATGCCACTACCGACTCAAATACTAAAGCTACCATAACTAACACCACCACCACCACCACCACTACTACTACTTCTACCAACTACAACAATATTGTCACTATTAAGACATAATATGGCTGCTACTGATGCCAAAACTAAGATTGTCATTACTTTGGACACACCACCACCACCACCACCACCACTACTACTGCCAGCACCACCATCACCACCTCTGCCGCCAAAACAACTATCAATTATTTAATTGCTTTCTGAAAGAGATAACTTTAAATTGAAGTTTTGCTTGAAAGAATCTTTTAAAACAATTACACACACACACACACACACACACACATACAACATACAACATACACACACAGAATTTACAAACAAATACAATGAACACGTACAACATACACACACACACACACACATATACACATATAGGAAAAAGGATATAAATGTGATGATGATAATACACACAGAAACACACACAGTGTGTGGAGAAGAGCAAAGAGATAAATATACATACATACATACTTACATACATAGAAATATATACACACAAATATATGAAAAAAAAAAACATTTTACTGAAGAACTCACTTGACAATTGAACAATTGAACCTACAGCAAGTTCAGCTTGCAATGATTAACATGACCTGACACAGACCTAAAATATATATATCATTATCATCATTTAACGTCCGTTTTCCATGCTGGCATGGGTTGGACAGTTTGACAGGAGGTGGCAATGCCAAGGACTACACCAATTTCTATTCTCAGCTTTGGCATGGTTTCTACAATCTGATGCCAACGACTTTACTTTTTATGTAGTACAGGCCCCATCATGGCCATGAAGAATTTTGTATGACAAAAACCACCATCCCTGAATTGAGAGGGGGGTGGTATTGAAGGAAGTAATGGCTTTGTGGCAGGTGATGAGAGCTTAAACTATGATAGAGGGACATAAATGAGCCCCTTGCTATAGAGGAAGTTAATGGCTACCCCAGTTGAGGGGAGAGAGAGAGAATGGTGAAGATGTGTTAGGACATACCCTTAGAATACAAGAAGGTGAAATATATATATATATATAGCAAGGGTTGAATGATTTGACCAGAGCTGGAAAGCTAGGGAGCTGCACCAGACTCCAATCTGATTTGGTATGGCTTCTATGGCTGGATGCTCTTCCTAACACCAACACTATACAGATTCGTACTGGGTGATTTTATGTGGTACCACATGGGTACTTTTACGTGTATATATATATATATATATATATATATGAAGGGATGCAGAAAAGCTCCTGGATTTGGGTAAAAAAAGATAAAGGCAGATCAGTTAATTATAATTTTACGCAACATATCCCCCTCTGAGATTCCCACTCTTTTTGCAGTGGTCTTTCAGTTTTACTAAGCCCTGTGAAATAACTTGTAAAGTTGGGCTTCCAACCAGGCCTTTCGCAATACCCTTAAAGCCAGGAATTTTCAGCACCCCCCATGTGCATATATATATATATATATATATATAATATATGAAACAAAAAAAGATTAATTTCAACTCAATTTAAAGATATAAAAAAACAAGGCAAAAGAGAAAAAAAGAAACTAATATCTTGAATTAATAAGTACTGATGAGGCTTAATAAAGTTAAAATGGGACCATATGCAGATATTCTGGCAGTAATAAAGGATCTTATAACAAAACATCCTCTGACTGCGAATCCACTGCCCTAACCACTGGGCCATTGCGCTTCCATATATATATATATATATATATATATATATATATATGAGAGAGTGATGCATACATAAAAGAATGCACCACCACCAACTTGGTGCACCGGAACAAGGAAGGTGGAGTACAAGAGTGGTTATACTTGTGATGCTTATCAGTGGAAAAGAAAATACACACAAGCTACATTATACACTCATATGAGACTTATCCAGATAGGAACCGCAAACACAGAGAGAAAGAGAGAAAGAAGGACTACACACACACACACTTACACACAGAGGTTATACACACATACACTCGCACACATACGTACATCCGACTTTTGCTGTCTATTTTAGTTAAATCAAAAAGTTTTGTTGACCTCCCACCCCCACCCCCACCCCCCTGCCAAACCCCCCAACCCTCTGAGGAGGGGAGAATGGTTTCAGGCTTTCTTAGTTTTGGAATTGGTTTATCCTTATGGCAGACAGTAGACTTCTGCAAGATGTTTCTTTTAATTACTGTGTGTGTGGTTGTGTATATGTATATGTGTGTGAGAGTGTGTGTATATATATATATATATATATATATATATATATATATATACACATACATACATACATATATGTGATATGTGTGTGTGAGTATACACAGGGGCATATAGGGTGATTGATATATACACGTACTCACAGTTACCTATGTGTGTATGCCAAGGAGTAAAGTTGCCTTTCTCCCATTATATACACCTGTGTCTGTCTATATATGTGATGTCTTCATTTGTGATGATGATAGTAGGGACAGTGCTGGCAGTAGAAGGGATTGTATTGGTGGTAGTAGGGATAGTATTGGCGGTAGTAGGGATAGTATTGGCAATGTGATGCATGGGTATGTGTGTAAAGTACAACTCTGTGTGTGTGAATGTATATATATATATATATATATATATATATATATATATTTATATTATATATACATATAAATGTGTGCTGAGAGAACTAAGCTATCTATTTGTATGTTTTATACTTCTATGTATAACACAAATTATATAAATCATATATATATATATATATAAACACACACACATATACACATTCATATGCACATATACATACATTCACACACATACGTACACATTCACATACACACACATACATACATTTATGCACGTACATACATCCTTATATCCCTGAGAAGAAATTCTTTTGCTACACCAGGATGTCACGTCTGTCATACATTTGTGTTGTCAACCATGAAATCATTACAAAAATAAAACAAAATATAAACAAATACACTTCTTTTTTTTTTATTTTTCTCTCCTTTTCCAATCTTATTTCCCAATTTTTTCTTCCTTCTGCTCAAAGAACCATTTTCTCTACACACCAAATTTAAATGTCCTTGTAGACTATTTGCTTCCTTGTATCTGTATGCATATGTATGTTCATTTATCTGTTTTATGTCTATTTTTTTCATGCTAGCATGGGTTTGATGAAGGCTTATTTTTGTGGTGGTATTTTATATGGCCAGATGCCCTTTCATGGTAGAGTTGGAAATCACTTTCCTTTAAATTGCATTCTGAATGTGTATGCGTGTGTATATATATATATATATATATATATATATATATGATTTATATAATTTGTGTTATACATAGAAGTATAAAACATACAAATGATGATGTCACTATTTGTAACTGACCAGAAACCAATGATGTTTGTTGCTATTTCTTATCAATAAATCATAGCTCTGTGCTTTCAAATTCATCTGGAATAAAAAAGAAAATTTTCCTTTACTTGAAAAAGAATTAAGAATTGGTGACAGGATGAGCATCTGGCAATGAAAATCCTGCCTTGATTTTCTCCTATCTAAATATACTAGCATGGAAAAAACCCAGATGTTTGAAAAAAAGAATGAACAAAAGTATGTGCAACATGTTCTGTCCAGAAGATAAGCTGATATAGGTCTAGAAATGGTGTTGCAATCTAGTGACCAGTTCAATACCAGAAACTTCACCCTGGATTGGATTAACAGTTAGCCTGTCCTGGATCTCCAGTTATGACAATGAGTGTTCCAGCTAATTTGATCAACAGAACAGCCTACCTGTGAAGTTAACGTGCAAGTGGCTGAGCACTCCACAGATATGTGTATTCTAAACATAGCCTTGGGGAGATTCAGTGTGACACAAAATGTGACAAGGCTGGCCTGTTGAATTACAGGTACAACCCATTTTTTGCCAGTTGAGTGGACTGGTGCAACGTGAAATAAAGTGTGTTCTTGAAGGACACAAAGCATCACCAAGAATCAAACTTATGACCTTATGATCCTAAGTGGTTAGAGCATTTGCTCTAACCACTAAGCCATGTGTCTTCATGGCAGTTGGTTTAATTAAGGGCTTAAAATAATCAGGGCATGACGCCGTGCCTGATCACTCAGTACAATATAGAGATCAGTTCGGTATAATATGGAGAGACTGCATCCTCAACAAAAGCACCAGACTGAAATATTTGAAAAACCCTGATCTTATTAATAGCATTGTACAAGTGTTAAGCATGGACCCTAAAGGTGACTGACCCCAAACAACTGATTATAAGGTTGATTAAACAACAACAATATAAAAGCCCAAGTGTGGTCAAACCTTTTGCAAATATTAACATTTCTATTGTTCATATAAAGCTTTTTGAGATGAGAATGATGTAATTTTTGGCACTACTCTGTTGTACCATTCTGTAAAGTCTACAGTAATTTGGAGATTAAGACAATGATCAATGCCAAAAGGTTTGGTGCCATTCCTTCTCTCTAAGAATTTCCAGATGTAAATAATTGCATATCTCTCTGTTATTTGCTCTAGGGAGTAAAGGAGGTGTATATATGTATTCCTATTATCTACTTTGAGTTGTTGATGTTGTTTTTGTTGGTTAAGTCAGCCAGTTTCGCTTTATGAACATTTTCCATATTCTAAAGCACGTACACGGGTATATACATTATACATTATATAGCCATACATATGTTGTGTAGGTGTATGTATACACAGATATATTTGATTAAAAGCGTTAGTTATGTGTGTATGTATATGTGTGTATGTGTAAATATATGCACATATATAGCTACTTAAACACGAACACACATATTAGATCAGACATATACACACACATTCTCTCTCTATGCATATGTAATGTATATATTGTACATATATATTTGTATATACTTGTGTGTGTGTGTGTGTGTGTGTGTGTAAATACATAGACACACACATATATAACCTGTGTATAAATCTGTATTCATTGTGCGTATAGATTTGCTTACATCTGTACATATTTGTATACGTAGGTGTGTGTGTGTGGATGGATAAGATAGATAGATAGATAGATAGATAGACAGACAGATAGATAGATAGATAGATTGGATAGATAGATAGATAGATAGATAGATAGATAGATAGATAGATTGGATAGATAGATAGATAGATAGATAGATAGATATGTATATGTGTGTGCATGTATCTTTGTCTGTAAACAGTATTTGTTTGTGTTTCCATGCAAAAATGTGAAATAGTCAATACACACCCATGCTAGAAGCATATGGAGTCTGCAATAATTGTGCATTGGGGGAAGGGGCCAGTTGATTAGATCAACCCCACTACTTCCCTGTACTTAATTGATCAACCTTGAAGGGATGAAAGGCAAAATCGACCTCAGCGGAATTTGAACTCAGAATGTAAAGACGGACGAAATACCGCTAAGCATTTAGCCCGGCATACTAATGTTGCTGCCAGCTCATCGCCATCAGAGCAATGAGATTGAACCAAAAATTGCAGAGTCAGGATGCAAAATTTTTGCCCATACCACCATGCATGTACCTATAAATATGCACATACACACCCCAGACACATGTAGATCAGCCTCCACTAAATTCAGTGATCCACAAAAAAGAGATGCCGCAATACAGGACATAGAAAAAAGACACCACAAAAAATAGAACCTTCAGATCTGATGCTGGTACCCAAGCATGCCCTAAACATTCACAGATGAAAGAAAGTGAGGAATTAAATACACACACATGCACACCCTCATACAGCTATGTATGTATGAGATGAATATACACCCTAAATTTATTAATTACTTTTGATACCTACATTTCTCTCCTCACCTCTCTACCATCTCTGGCCTTCCTGTTGTCATTTGTTTGCTCTCCAAGTTTACATTTACTGTGTCCAAGCTCCACACTAATCCATCTATTGTTCCCTGAAATGTGAAACGGGAGCAACATGTGATGAATGAATGCCTTTATGGAGAGCTACCAAAAGTTAGCAAGGAAACCAGGCAAGAATGGTTGTGACTATCTGGTCACTGCATGCACTACCCTAAACTGGAAGCATCCAAATTATTCTCTGAGAAGACACTTCATGGTCATGTAAAAAGAGGAAAACGTCATCACACTTATCTTGACAACTTAATTGCAGACCCTGGCCTGGAATATCCAGGGTCTTGAGAGAACGATTTTGGACCAAGATGGGTGAACTTTGTTTTTGTGGTCCGGGTTTCGAACCCAGCCATAATAATAATAAAATATTGTTCATGCTATAAAATGGTTGGCTAAAGGAGAAGTGAAAAGAAGGGTTATGAAATCTTCCTAACTGGGTCCCACCCGTGTCTGTTTAACTTTGACTTCTCCAGCATTAATACTGTGGGAAAAGTACCCAGTACATTCTGTGAAGTGGTTGATGTTAGGAAGGACATCCAGCCATTGGAACTAAACCCAATTGAGAGACGTAAGCATCTAGTCTTTGGGAGTAGCAATCTCC
>NC_142935.1:67239572-67242072 GCF_046866305.1 Octopus bimaculoides
CATGCCCAAATATATTTCAGTGGCTCTCAACCAATGTCCATATGACTCCTGGGGGCCCATGTAAGACTTTTGTCATAATAGTAAATTAGGGACCCACAGTAGAATATTGAGGGTCCATGAAAAATTCTTACTTTGGATGTATTTATTGCAAGAAACAGCTAGGTAGTAGCCATGTATCTACTCTATAGCAAGACACCTGTTCCTGTCCGTCTCTCGTATTTTAACCTCTCACCACCAGGCATGAAGGGATTTAGTCAAATCAGTGGACCCCATGTTTTTTTTTTTTTAAGTTTGGTACTTATTATAAGGGTATCTTTTACCAAACTGCTAAGTTGCATGATCAAAATTTCAGATTTTACTACAAACGTTATTTTATTGTGCATCTCTCTCTATCTCTCTCTCTCTCTTTCTCTTTCTCTCTCTCCCTCTCTCTCTCTCTCTCTCTCTCTCTCTCTCTCTCTAAATATATATATATATATATATATACTCAAAACAATGACTAGTAATATTATGAAACCAGTATGCTTGTAAATCTCTCTAACAACTCACAATAATGACTTTTATTACCTTTATTCCTACCTCAGTTCATCTAATTGTATATATATATATATATATATATCGTTACTTTTCATAAAATGCCTTACCTTCTTTTTGATTTCCAATGTGCATTTTCTTTTATTTTTCTGCTTACTTTCCCCTTACATTTCCACATGTAGTTTCTATTTTGTTTTTTTAACATATTTCTATTATATATATATATATATATATATTGTTGTACTTGGGGATGGTCATATTGCCAGTTTAGCCAATAAAAACACACGCACTGTATATTTGGTGTTAATTTTTTTTTTTTTCAGCTTTATATTACATTAATCTTAATCTTAATCTTATTTCGGCCGAAATAAGATTAAGATTAAGATTAATGTAATATAAAGCTGAAAAAAAAAAAAATTAACACCAAATATACAGTGCGTGTGTTTTTATTGGCTAAACTGGCAATATGACCATCCCCAAGTACAACAACATCTGTTTCAACACACGATTTCACATAAAAAATCTTGCAAAACAAATATGTATATATATATATATATATATATATATATATATATATCTTTCTCTTTCTCTTTCTCTTTCTCTCTCTCTCCCCCCTACATGCCTACTCTGTTGAAATGTCTTTGTCTTTGTCTTGCAAGCTACTTGGCAATCTCACTTGTGCTGCTGTCATGTAAAAGGCATTCAGTACACCCTGTAAAGTGTTTGGTATTAAGAGAGGCATCCAGCCATAGAAATTATACCAAAGAAGACTAAGCAGCTCAGTGCAGCCATTCAGTTCAATGGATCCTGTCAAACCATCTAACTTGCGTCGGCATAATATTCATGCATGAAATAATGGTGATGATTATGAAATATTTTATAACAATATGTGTGAACACAACTCTATCTGTCTCTCTGCATATTTGTCTATCTATCTATCTGTCTATTTATCTAAATATCTATTTATCTATCTTTTTACCTATCTATTTATCTATCTATCTTTCTATCTGTCTATTTATCTATATCTATTTATCTTTCTATCTATCTATCTATCTATCTATCAATCTATCTATCAATCTATCTATCAATCTATCAATCTATCTATCTATCTATCTATCTATCTATCTATCTTTCTTTCTTTCTATTTACCTCTCTATCAACTTGTCTGCCCATCTATCTGCCTACCTGCCTGTTTGACTATTTGTCTCATGCACACACACACACTTTCTCTCTCTCTATCTGTCTATCTATCTACCTATCTTCTTCATATGTCTCACTCATATATTAATAGATAGATAGATAGATAGATAGATAGATAGATAGATATAACAGTGTATATAATTTTTCCTTCCTTTAACAACAAAATCACCACCCTACAGCTATTTTTCAGTGAAACATCAAAAATAAAACCCTGAAGATCTGCATATATATGCACACATACATATCTGTATATACATGTAATGCATGTGCAAGCATACATGCATGCAGGGTTGTGCACATGTGTGTTAATTGTAATTATGCATATGAATGTATGTAGCTTGTATGTATGTATGCATGCGTGTCTGTGTGTTTCTTTCCTGAAACAACCTTTGGTTAATTACTATAATATTGCCTTCATAGAATGGTGCTAGCAGCTGTAGAAATGGTAATGGTGGGGGCGGTAATGATGGTGGTGGTAGTGGTAATGGAGGTGGTGGTGGTGGTGTTACTTAGGCCCTGATCAGCTCTATTCAAATAGGCTTTCCAGCCATGACAATCTTGTCTCTTAATTACCCACTGTGCTCTTTTTTTTATTGATTTATTATTATTATTATTATTATTATTATTATTATTATTATTTATGTTATTATTCTTGCTGTCAAAGTTGGTAGGGCGTGATTTGAGGGAGACTTGACTACTATTTCTACTTTGTCAAACGACCACGTAAAGATTCCTCCCCTCCCTCCTGCAACGGTGGTGGTGGTGG
>NC_142935.1:67247072-67249572 GCF_046866305.1 Octopus bimaculoides
TTTATATAGGCCTGTGCAAAAATGTATGTATTCGCGTGTGTGTGTGTGTGTGTGTGTGTGTACTTATATACATGTGTTCATGTGTGTATTTGTGTGTGCATGTGTGTATGAAAGTATGAGTGTGTGTTTATATAGGTCTGCGCAAAAGCATGTATGTATTCGTGTGTATGTGTGCGTGCTCATTCATATACATGTGTTCATGTGTGTATTTGTGTATTTGTGTGTGTATGAAAGCATGAGAGTGTGTGTGTGTGTGTGTGTGTGTGTGCATGTTTATATAAGTCTGCGCAAAAATGTGTATGTATTTGTGTATGTGTGTACGCATGCGCGCGTGCAACTGTGAAAAACTCTACAGAGAGAAAATGAAGAAATTTGAAAGAAAAGAGTAAGTGAATAGGAGGAGGAAGTAGGAGAGACAGACAGACAGACAGAGAAAGCAAAGGTTGTGGTGGTAGTAATGGCGGCGGTGGTGGTGGTGGTGGTGGTGGTGGATATGACTTGTGAGATGATATATGAGGCCTTAGAGAGAGAAAGAGGAAGGAGACTAGAGGAAGGAGTGGGAGAAATTATAGGGTGAAATGTACCTTTGATGTAAGCCCAGGCAAAAAGGGGTGGGTACATATGTATATAGCACAAGGCTGAAGTGTTGATAGTTATTTCCTGACTTGGGGTAAAATAGGGGTTAGGGATGTAGCTGTAGGTAAGAATTGCGGAGATCCAAGTTTGGGTATTCGGTATAGATATGGGGTGAGTTGCGGGTAAGGGTTTGAGAATCAGGAATGAAGTGTAGCTAAGTAATGTTGAGTTTAGGGGCAAAGTTTGTGGTGAAGTGTAGTTTGGGTATTTGTTGTAGGATTGGGGTGAAATCTGGGTAGATGTTGTAGAGTTGGGGGTAAAGTATGGCTAACTGCTTGCAGAGTTTGTGAGAAGTGTCGCTAAGTATTCTAGTATTGGGGTACGATATGGGTGGGTATTGTGGAACTAGAATGTTTCTGTGATTAGGTATTGTGTATTAAGGGTAGCACTGCGGGTAGGTATTTTGAATTAGGGGTAGCATTGTGGGCAGGTGTTGTGAATGCGGGATAGCACTATGAGAAGATACTGTGAGTTAAGGGAATCTTTGCAGGTAGGTATTTTGAATTAGGGGTAGCATTGTGGGTACGAAATCTGGTTGGATATGACACTGTATGTATGTGTGCATACCTTGGAGGGAGGTAAGAGTGAAACAAGGGTGTTTTAGCTGCTATTGATGATAATGTTAAAGGTAATACCACTATTACTATCGTTAGTAGTGGTGGTGGTGGTGGTGGTGGTGGCGGTGGCAGTGGCGGCAGCGGCGGCGACAGTGGTGGTGGTGGTGGTGGTTTTTGTGTCATTAGTGAAATTACACTGCTGCTGCTGATGTCACTGGTACAAAAGAAGTATTGCAATGCAGTTTTAAGGATCAGGAATGGAAAGGAGAAAGACAGGGAGCAGACGAAGGATGGCCTATATGGCGAAGGAAGAGGAAAAAAAGAGGGTGGTGGTGGTGGTGTAGTGTCTGCAAAAAATGCATCACTGTGCAGTGATGAAGGCATGCAATGGAAGAGGAATGGTTGACTTTCAGCTTCTTTAAGCAGACTAAACATTAACTGTGAGTGTAAGCGTCTTCTAACTAGACGTATACATAGATACACACACACACACACACACACAGCATGTGTACATCACTCTGTATCTGTCTAATATACACAGACGCATACATGTAGACATGTATACACATACATACACAAACATGTACACACACACACATACAAGCACATACACAATAGGTACACAGTATTGTTGTTTATCACTAGATTAGCTCTGAGGAGACCTATGATAAAAATATTCCAATAGTGACCATCCCTCAAGTATCAAGATCTGTCAATGACTGTAGTATCTAACATGTCCTTCCCACTCCACCAAAACAATAGGTTGTGTTTTGAGGTAGATTTGGCTGCTATTTCTTGCAGTCGAACATCTATGTACAGGTTTCTCTTGGAAGTACATATTCTCCCACATCTCAAACCTACCTGCTAGAAATAGCAGCCAAATACTTAGCTACCCTCTGTCCTACCTCTCCTACCTGAAAGGTGGAAGAGGTAGGATGAAGGATAGCTAGGTATTTAAAAGTTCCCCCACCCCATAAGCATTCTTGGGTGGATGGGGGCAAGGTTAAATGATTTATAGTAAGTCATAGCTGTGTGGTTACGAAGCTCACTTTCCAACCTTATGGGCTCTAGTTCAGTCCCACTGTGCAGCACCACAGGCAAAGAACCTTCTGCTATGGCCCTTGGCTGACCGATACCTTGTGAGTGAATTTGGTTGATGGAAACTGTGAGGAAGCACATCATGCATGTGTGTGTGTGTGTGTGTGTGTGTGTCTGTGTTTGTCTTCTATCATTGCTTCACAACCGGTGTTGGTTTCCTTATGCCCCTATAACATAGCAGTTTGGTAAAAGAGACCAACAGAATAATT
>NC_142935.1:67252072-67262072 GCF_046866305.1 Octopus bimaculoides
AAAGCTAGCTTCAGTAGAATTTGATCCCAGATAGTAAAGACAGACAAAACGCTGCTAAGCATTTTTTCCAGCATGCTAATAATGCTGCCAGCTTGCACAAGGCTTGACATTTGGGAGAAGGGGACAATTGATTACAATGACCCCCAATAACTGACAAGTACTTTATTTTATTGATCCCCACCACAAAGGAATGAAAAGCAAAGTTAACCTCAGCAAGATTTGAACTCACAACATAAGGAGAGATAAACAAACATAAAACAGGGCATTTTGTCCATTGCTCCAACAAGTTTATCAATCCACCACAACCTTGTCCAATGCTCTGTCACTTCTAACAAGCCATTGCTACCTTCAGTAATGTTTGATTTTATTTTGGACTGGGTCAGTCTCAATACAAATAGCTCTCTGCTGTTTGTGCCATCATTCTACCACACCTGTGTATTTAAAGTATATGTATAAAATAGAGGCAAACACCTTTTCTTCAAAAATTATTAGGAGTGGCTGTATGGTAAGTAGCTTGCTTACCACCCACATGGTCCCGGGTTCAGTCCCACTGTGTGGCACCTTAGGCAAGTGTCTTCTCCTAAAGCCTCGGGCCAACCAAAGCCTTGTGAGTGGATTTGGTAGACGGAAACTGAAAGAAGCCCGTCATATATATGTATATATATATATATATATGTGTGTGTGTGTGTGTGTGTGTGTGTGTGTGTGTGTGTGTGTGTTTGTGTGCCTGTGTTTGTCCCCCCAACATCGATTGACGACCGATGCTGGTGTGTTTAAATCCCCATAACTTAGCGGTTCGGTAAAGAGACCGATAGAATAAGTACTAGGCTTACAAAGAATAAGTCCTGGGGTCGATTTGCTCGACTAAAGGCAGTGCTCCAGCATGGCCGCAGTCAAATGACAAACAAGTAAAAGAATAAAGAATAAGAGTACACTAAGATATTTTCCTACTTTCTTACATGAAACTAATGGTAGCCTTAATTCATAAATAAAGAAATTATATCCACCAATGTGGTATTGAGTACTCATTTTCATCATTCAACATTTGCGTATATATATATGTGTGTATATATATATATTTATAAAAGTGTGTATATGATAATTATTGATCTTAAGGAACAAACGAAATTCCAACATTTTCTAAACAAAGACAAACACATACACATGGTCGCACACAGAGACTCATGGAGTGGATCTAGACATTGGGACTCAGAGAGGAGATGACAGGGGACAGAGTCTCCTGGCAGTTTGCTGTACTGGAAAAGACATGTCAGGCTAAATAAAAGTATGGTTGCCCTTGCATACAGGCTCATCCCCTGCAACCCTCTCCAGCTGAACATCCCTAATCTTGTGGGCTTGTAGGTGCTGATGCTATGTAAAAAGCACCTGTGCCGGTGCTGCATAAAAGCACCCAGTACACTTTGTAAAGTGGTTGGCATTAGGAAGGGCATCCAGCTGTGGAAACCATGCCAAAACAGACGTGGAGCCTGAACAGCCTTTCAGCTGGTCAGCTCCTGTCAAACCATCCAACCCATGCCAGCATGGAAAACAGACATTAAATGATGATGATGATTTAGCTTACTTTTTCCTTGGGGCTGGCCAAGATTGGAACAATCTCGAGTACAACCAACTGAAATTGCAAAGATAATCTGGAACTCGACTGAGGAAAGAAAACTCTGAATGACCCGTCCTTGATTTTTCTTGTCCCTTTTTTTGTATCATCTGTCCGAATGTTTTGAGTTCTTGTCCCTGCTTTTGTATTCCTTTATATATATATATGTATATATATATATGTATGTATATATATACATGTGGCCACATAACAATACAACTGCTTTTCTCTGGACGACCTACTCCTTCCTCCTTTTCCTCCTCTCTGGACTTCTTCCTCTTTCTGAAAAAGAGCCACACTCAAAACGTCATTTCCACTACTATTTTTCCATTCAAAACTGTCACAGCACATAGTAGAAGACACTTGGCCAAGGTGCCATGCAGTGGGACTGTGCCCAGAACCATGTGGTTGGTAAGCAAGCTACTTACCACACAGCCACTCCTGTGCCTATATATATATATATATATATATATATATATATATATATATATATATATATATATATATATATATATATATATATATATATATATATATATATATACATATATATATATATATATATATATATATATATACATATATATATATATATATATATATATATATATATATATATATATACATATATATATATATATATATATATATATATATATACATATATATATATATATATATATATATATATATATATATATATATATACATATATATATATATATATATATATATATATATATATATTGGAGTAGCATGAAACGTGCGTACTGCAATCACCTTTGAAATCCGTGTTGCTTATTTTGGGATCTTTTGATCACCTATCCTTTTGGAATACGATATTCGGGTGCCTACGCATAAGTACCATATTCAACCTTGAATCTATATATATATATATATATATATATATATATATATATATATATATATATATATATGGTCCCATTCTGTATTTATATATATATATATATATATACCTTTATTCCCATCTAAATTTTGGAAGATAAAGTTTTCTCTCTCTCTTTCTCTCTTTCTCTCTCTCTCTCTCTCTCTCTCTCTCTCTCTCTCACTCTCTCTCTATCTATCTAAAAGGCCATCAAATGTATATCAAAGCAGCTGACCAAACTCTACAGGAACCAAGTGTTCTGCCAAAATATGCGAAGATCTACTGATTGTGCTGCATTCAACAATGAGCCACATGCACAAGCATGCCCAATAAATCAAAATGCCACAGCATGTTTGAGACCCCCCCCCCACACACACACACAAATAAACATTACCTTCTCCTTCACTATCCCCACTTCTACCCTCCAGTTGCCTCACCTTTCTCTCTCAACACCACTATCTCCCTCCCCTCTTTCCCCCTCTCTCCCCTTATCACTCCCACTCTTTCTCTCTCTCATCCTCTCCCCCCCCTCTCTCTCTCTCACTCTCTCTTTGTGTTCCTTATCATTAACACTGTTGCTATGGCTGATTTTGTTTTGTTTATCTTTTTAATTTTAATTGTTAGCCCCAGGTCAATCTTGACCATACAAAATTCATGAGAAAAGGCCTTTCAGTCTTAACCATCTTTATATATATATATATATATATATATATATATATATATATATAGTAAATGAGTATATGCATATATACGTACAGGTATGTGCATACCGACATCCACCTGTATGTATAGGTGCATATCTGGGTACAGGACATTGTAAACAAAACAGAGACGAGAAAACACACAAGCCACATAGAGAACATTCTACTTCATCAGCTACCCCCGTTTTAACACCGGCGTTTCGAAGAGCTGGGCAGGACGCATCGTTAAAACGGCTCTTCCCATGGACCGCAAATTAAATTTGTATACACAAATTAAATCTTGCCATGGAGGAATGTAGTGGCGGACAAAAAACAAGACAGGAAAACAAACAGAAAAGGTACATTATCTAAAGTACCTTTCTGTATTAAAATGGTAGGGCATAATTTGAGGGAGATTTGACTGTCATTTCTAGCAGGTTGAAAAAACTATCAATGCTGTCTTGTTGGTTCATTGGTAGAAGGTAACTGTGGCAGTGTTAGTGATGGGAGTAAACATAGTGGTGGTGGTGGGAGTAACTATAGTGGTGGGGGGGGGCATTGGTGGTGGTGGTGGGGTGTAGTGGCGGTGGTGGTGGTGGTGGTGTCGTTCTCTGATACTATGAGAATAGTATAACAGTGTTGTAATGTTAGTGTTGTTAGTCTAGATGATAATAATGTGGTACTGTTGTCGCTGTTACTATATTTTTTAGTTAGGGTTGTGATGGTGGTGGTGATGATGATGATAATGATGGAAATGGTGGTGATGAAGAAAGATGAGTGAATGGAGAAAGAAATAGATAACATCCCTTTGTTAATAAATTACTCAAAATCACACACAAACAGCCACACACACACACATATGCAGTTTTTGCATCTTTCTTCTCCTTCCTGCATTCCTTTCTTGTTCCCCCCCACAAAAAAAAACTCTATTCAATCTTTGCAACAACACCATCATCTAACCATTCCATCGCTTCATTTCTTCCATTCTATATTATTTCTATATTCTAACTATATTTCTACATACATCATCTCACACATCTTCTGAAAAAAAAAAATTAAAAAAAAAAACAAAAAAACATCTTCAACTTACCATTCCATTGCCTCTCATTTCTGCTATTCTACACAACCATATTCCATTTATATTTCTATACGCATTTACTCTTCTGGAAGACATTAATTTTGAATTGTATTCTTTTTTTTTTTTTATTATTATTATTTTCTGCTTATTATTTCATTCATCAAAACAACACACAATGAATTTTTCCTTTTTTCTTTTCCTTGAGCACCAGGACTCCGAAGGCCAGTTGAAATCGTCCAACCCATGCTAGCATGGAAAGCGGACGTTAAACGATGATGATGATGATGATGATGATAAATGGTCGAGATCACAATATTCTCCTAAACAGGTTACCAGTCCTCTGATAGATTCAAGGCCAGCAATTTTGAGGGAAGGTGCAAGTCAGTTATATCACCCCAACAACCTGCATTTCACTGGTACTTTATTTTATTGACCCCAAAGAGATGAAAGGCTAAATTACCCTAAACGGGAATTTAAACTCAAGATGTAAAGGACTGGAAGAACTGCCCTGAAGCATTTCACCCAACATGCTCACAGTTCTGCCAGTTCACAGCCTTTGTACAATAAATATCTGATCTATACTAATCGTGTGATAAAACAGATATCACATGATGCAGTACATTCATATTTAATGTCATCATTTCGTGATCATTTTCATAATTAAATTCAACACTACCTACATCATTATCATCATCATCATCCGTCTTCTATGCTAGCATAGGTTAGACAGTTTGATTGGAACTGGAAAACCAGAAAGCTGCACCAGACTCCAGTGTGATTTTGGCTTGGTTTCTATGGTCAGATGCTCTTCCTAATACCAACCCCTCCACACAATATATCTGGTGCTTTTACATGTCACTGGCATGGGTGCCTCTCGTGTGTCCCCAGCACTGGCCACGACTACGATTCCTTTTAGCTTGACATGTCTTCTCAAGCATAGAAAATTGCTAAAAGTCTCGATCACTTGTCATTGCCTCCATGAGACTTAACATCTGAAGATATGTGTTTTAACCAATCTTTTATCTTTTTATTCATATCAGCCATTGGACTTTGGTCATGCTGGAGCACTGCCTTATAAGGGACTAGCTGAACAAATCAACCCTCACTAATTAGCTTTAAGTCTGGTGCCTATTCTATGGGGCTCTTTTGCCAAACCATTAAATTATGGGGATGTAAACATACCAACACTGGTTGTCAAGTGAGGAGGATAAACACAAAGATGCACACACACACGTCAAGTGAATATACACACACACACGTATGTATACACACCACACACATGTATGTATGCACACACACTCACACACAACAGGGTTCCATACAGTTTCCACCTACCAAATTCACTTATAAGGCATTGGCTATAGTAGACACTTGCCCAGGGTGTTGTACTCTATCAAATATAATTCTAGTTTATTCACACTGCTCTAAACCACTGATGCATTAGCCTGTAGCTTTGAGATTTTGTCTAGAAGGACATTGTAGGGTAAGTATGAGAGGCAAGATATGGCCAGCTTGAACATAAAAAAAGTGTTTTATGTTTGTGTTGGTTATGGCAGGCTTAAATGCTAAGGGGCTAAATATACCAAATTGAAGTGAGATTCAAGAAAAGGAAATCCATAAATATCCATTGTTACTAATAATCCCCTTAAACCCTTTTGATGCTAATCCGCGTGTGTCTACCCATGACTACATCATGCATGCTTCCTGTTTTAAAGTGACCTATTTAAAACCTCCCATCGATATTTCATATTGATTCATGTCCCTATCACTGAGTAAATAACAACAAAGATATTTTACTAAATTCTTCATTATTTCTATATTTAATTGAAACAAAAAATATGCTTCAACAGAAATATGATAACGAAAGGGTTAAATGTTCAATTTGCAACTGAGTTTGTCTATCGGCAGCTGGTCTCAAATCAAAGCTAGTTAATAATATATTCATTGCCACTTGAAAGTAAATACACTTGCCAATCTTGTGATAAATGTTGTTTTTCTAATAGTTGTCTGGGGAGACATATGTCTGTAAACAATGCCAGTTGTTATGATTCTGTGTGTCCTTTAATTGAGAAGAGACATTTATGGGATAATTATAGTAAAAACTGCAAATTCTCAGCTGAGCAAAAAAAGCCTATCTTTGCTCTGTGGCTCATTAAAAAGCAATGGTTATACACATTTCTGAGTTTGCTTCCATCACATAAAGAATGCTTGGATCTATTGAATGATCTATGCAGAAAAGATTCTTAATGAATTGAAAATTTTTTAATAATTGGATAAAACAAACAAAAACCTAGCAACTTTGTTGGTAACTCACAAACTGCCATTTATCATTTATCATCCATGATGTGTGTCTCTTTTTCAAAAATTCCTGAGAAAGAATTTGCGCATATGTCAACAGTTCAAAATTAGTTCACTGCTTTTGCTTTTCTGATTGGCCCATTAAGTCAAAATATTTGTGGCCATCTGCCTTTGATAGAAATAATATTAATTATCATTATGATTACAAAAGTCGTTGCTACTGGGATGGAGTGGTTACAGCAACAGCCAGTGTTTGTTTGCTAATTAGATAAAAGGAAGAAATAAAACAGGCTATACCAAGTAAATATGAATGTTCCTTAGTTGCATCAATGCTGCTCAATGCCACTGGACAGAATAAGAGAGTTATATTGTTGGAAGGTAACGAAATTATTGTGATCTATGATTGACAGCTGATGAAGACAATGTCCTGCAGTTCATGTTGTATGTAATCTCCCTCTTTCTCATCTGCATACACATTATATATATGTGTGTGTGTGTGTGTGTGTGTGTGTGTGTGTGTGTGTGTGTGTGTGTGTGTGTGTGTGTATGTGAATTTGCTTTGCAACCACATGGTTGCCATTGCAGTTCTGCAGAACAGTAATTTGAGCATCTTCTGCTACTGCTCCAGCCTAACCAATGCCTTGTGCATGAATTTTGTTGCCAAAGTTTGTATAAAGCTCATTGGAGATAGATAGGATGGATAGATAGATAGATAGATAGATAGATAGATAGATAGATAATGAGATTGCTACAGAGACAGATAGGTAGATATATATATATATATATATATATATATAGAGAGAGAGAGAGAGAGAGAGATGCTTGTGAATGTTTACATTCTGTGCTTAGCTTGAAAAATCACAGAGCCTCAGAGGGCAATGTTTATTGATATTTTCTTGTCAACAAATCATCCCATAGTTATGCATGTTCAAAGGCAAGGGGAACAAAAACTCCCTCACTTGGAAAACAGATAAAGGTTAGAGACAGGAAAGGCATCTGACTGTAAAACAATACCTCGACAGCATGAAAAGAAAACTTAAAATACACAAATAAGTGTGCGTAGTGGAGTCTATATAAGTGTGTGTATGAGGATTATTTATATATGCATGTGTGTGTATGTTACATATATATATATATGTGTGTGTGTGTATTACTTGTGTGTGCATACATGTGAGTGTTTGTGCATGGGTGTATTCAGAGAGAAAGGTATAACTGCAAAAGCTGCTGGTGGTGTTGCAAAGGTGATTATCTTGCTAGAGTGATCTCTGTTCGTTACTAGGCTGTAATTATTCCCATTTGACGTTCCGTTACTACATCCCAACATCCTTACTGAGATAATACACAACATTTTAGTTAGCTGGAAATGAAGAAGAAAATTCTAATTAATTCCTTAATTGGAATTTATCTATATTTCTTGTACATTTCTTTAGTTATACATGTGTGTGCGTGTATTTGTATGTATGTGTGTGTAAAGGTTATATGATCTCACACAAAATTCGCATTGTACAGTGTGTTACTGTAAATATAAGGACCAGTGTGTGTATTTGCATGTGTGTGTATGTATTTGCAACTGTGTGTGTGTGTGTTAATATGGGTATAAAGGTTATAATTTTGCACAATTCTTCTTGCATAGGGCGTTTGTGTAAGCACAAGAATATACATTGTGTGTGCATATGCTTGCTTATGTATGTACCTATGTGTATGCAGGTATGTACGTATGTCCATGCTTGTGTTTGTGTGCTTGTATGAATTCAACCGTTTGTATGTGTGTCTATGTATATGCGTGCATAAATATGTTAGTTTGTGTGTGTGTGTGTGTGTGTGTGTGTGTGTGTGTGTGTGGAAAGTTTCTGGAGGTTTATATTTCTATTTGTCTTGTGTTGTTGCTGCTGCTGCACCTTAATTAAAATATTTCTCTATTTACCAGATTTATTGTCAAACACCTGCTGTATGGTCCTTACACTAGTTCAGTCAAGTTAGAAACAGCTGAAACACACATGCATACACATTAATATGCATACCTTTTGTGTGGAATATACCTATATATATATATATATATATATATATATATATATATATATACATATACCTACACACACACACACACATATATATATATATAAATCAATTTAGCTCTAAAGTTACGATAATTCACTCAAGACCTAAGAGTTTCATGTGTTGCATTTATCAGACCTTGAGTCAGTTATCTAACTTTACACCTGAATAAAAAGATATATGTGTGTGTGTGTATCTATTGAGTTCTGTTTCTCCTCTTTGTATCAAGAAACCTATATACACATATGTATATGTGTGTGTGTATGAGTGAGTGTCGCATTTATTTTTACATACATACATATGTGTGTGTGTGTGTGTGTGTGTATGTATTTATAGATACATACATACATATGTATACATACACACACACATGCATCTGTGTGTATAACATAACAAAAATGTATTATTCTGATCAATGACAAAGAAACAAGAAAATATACCCACTCTCCCACCCCAGTCATCTTTTGACACTGCCTCTAGGGCAGGTATTTTTGATAATTCCAATATCAGCATGGTCTCTCACCTCTCTCTCTCTTTCTCCCCTTTCCTCTCTGTCTCCTCTTCCTTCTCTACATGAAATTCAATCAAAGCCAGCAATTTCTTTTCATAATGTTTACAGTATTAATTTCCTTATATTTAATGTGTAACTGTTTTGTTTGTGTGCAGCTCTGGTGTTCTGTATGCATATGTTTGTTTATGAGTAAATGTGTGTGTGTGTTCTGCTTTCTGTGTGTTTGATATCATTATAGTTAGTGCATCTGTGTGCATGCGTCTGTATTTTTATTTCTATTTATTCCTGATCCTTTTTATCTAACACAGGCCATCGTTACAAACATACACATGCACACATGCATGTATTGCATGTGTGTGTATATATATATATATATATATATATATATATATATGTATGTATGTATATATGTATGTATGTATATATGTATGTATGTATGTATATATGTATGTGTATGTATATATATATATATATATATATATGTATGTATGTATATATGTATGTATGTATATATGTATGTATGTATATATGTATGTATGTATATATGTATGCATGTATATATGTATGCATGTATATATGTATGTATGTATATATGTATGTATATATGTATGTATGTGTATGTATATATGTATGTGTATGTATATATGTATATATGGGAGATTATACAAAAAATAACAACAGACGAGGACAGGTGGTGTAAATAACAAAAGTATATATTAGTATGACGCTCGGGAATACGGAAAGTCTTTGACGTTTCGAGCTACGCTCTTCAACAGAAAGAATACGGAGACAAGGAGAAAAACACGGAGAAAAAAAATTGAATAGTGTTCAGTCAACGGTCAATCATAGTAATGGCCGATCATAACAATGGCTGACTGAC
>NC_142935.1:67282072-67297072 GCF_046866305.1 Octopus bimaculoides
TATGCATGTGTGTTAGTATAGTTGTTTTTATGTGGAAGTCTGTGTCATGCAGATCTTTCTATATGTGTGTCAGTACTTCTGTAAGACAATAATGCATTCATTTTAATATATACTTTATTATGCATGTGCATGCAGAGCTATGTCCATGCATGTGGTGTTTAAGTGAATTGTATGATGCATGTGTGCGCATACATGTGAGAGGAGTTCGTGTTTGTAAAAGGCAACTGGACTAAACTTACCCAGATATTCTAAGCTCTCTGTACATCTAAAAGAAAAATGAACTATACCACAAATATATTATATATTCTTTTTACGACTATACATAACTATCGTAACTTTTTATTTTGCTGTTTCTCAACCTTCATTATCATACAGTATTAGTAAGTATACTTATATATATATATATATATATATATATATATATATATATATATATATATATATATACACACATACACACACATACATATACATACACGTGTGTGTGTGTGTGTGTGTTTATATGTTTCTGCGTGTAGCACAAGACTTGTTGACATCATAAACAGCCATAATATATTGACTAAATTTTCCATTGTGCTTTTCAAGGGTTCTCTTCATTTAATGGTGGTTGTGCTCAAATGAACAATTGAACTAACAAGTTTGTCGCAATACCTCATGTTTTGAGTAACCTTCAGTTATTTCCAAAGGTTTTTATTGAACTTTTTGTATATATATATATATATATATATATATATATATGCAATACTGTTGTAACCATTTTGTCTTGGTAAACTGTTGTATATTTTGATTGGTTGCTGGTAGTCACATGGGCAGCATTTACTTTTTTTTCTCCATCAGGCATTTTTCTTCATATATATATATATATATATATATATATATATACATACACACACACACACACACACACTTTTCTGTTTCCTAAACAAAATTTGGCATTGATTATGATGATTAAATCAGCACTAATTTTTTTTTTAATTTCAGTTATAACTATAAATTAAGAAAGCGTTCCTTACAAAAAGAAAAATTTCTATATATCTAAAGGAAAAAAAAAACATGCAGTTTTTCCTTCATTTCTGATGCTTACCCCCACCTCTCACAATATCTATCAATCTATCCATTTTTATTTCACCTCCATTCTTTATCTCTCTCTCTCCCTCTGTCTCTCTCTAAATTTTTTCTTTTCTTGACCTCATTGTCCGAGACACCCGGTGGAACCTTGCGAGCACAGTGACCACCGTTACAATCACCACGACAACCACTGCCGCTACCACCTCCGTCACCACAATGCCACAAAATCGCCACTGCAACATTAACTACCACAGTTCACTTTCACTACTACTTCTACCACCACAACAACAACAATTTCAACAAGTGAGTGTAAATGAGAATCAATCAAAAATTAGTGCAGGTAAATGTCAACAAAGATCAAAGAGTTTATATAATATATCGGGGTTGTTTTTTTTTTCTTTCTATTTAGCAAGATTTGTTTGAAGGAGTAACTTGTCCTCTGCGTATACCACCATGTGTGGAGTGGGGGGAGATTGTGTGTGTGTGTGTGGAGGCACGTGACTATATATGCAGGTATGAATGTGTGTGTACATGTGTGTGTAAATACATATATCCATATATATGTGTGTATATATATATATATATATATATATATATATATATATATATATATGTGCATATATATATATATGCATGTGTGTATATGCATGTGTATATGTATATATACGTATGTATATATATATATATGATACATATATATGCACGTATATATATATATATATATATATGTGTGTGTGTGTGTGTGTATATATACATATATACCTATGTAAATGTATATATATACATTTACATAGGTATGCAAGTGTGTACATACATATATATATATATATATATATATATATATATATATACACACACATACATATATATGCATATTTAGGTATGTGTGTATATATATATAAATATATATTTATATTTATGCGTGTGTGTATATATATACATATATATATATATATAGATGTACATATTTATGTATGCATGTGTGTATGTATGTTTGTGTGTATACACACACACACACACACACCTACACTGTAAGTATGTATGTCATAGGCAAACAATCTGTGTCTATTGTACAGTTACTTGTCAGATGAAAGGTTATGAACTTTTGCAAAGAGAACATAACTATTACGACTCTGCTGATTCTTTGCATCTACGAACATTTCCATGAACAGGGTTTCCTCTCCAAATATTGATCACTTGCCAATCTTCCATATGTATATTTATGAATGTGTGTATATGCGTGTGCATATAGATGTACACATATGTGTGCACGTATGTATGTACATATATATACATATATATATTGTATGTATATTTGCACTTGAGTCTGTATATATATATATTTATATTTGTGAGTGTGTCTGTGTGTGTTTATATTTATCTATGTATGTGCATGCCTATGTGTCCATTTTTATAAATGTGTGTGTGTGTATGAATGTGTTAGTAATTTTGCTTTATTTCTGTTAATCTCTATGATTTATTAGACTTGCTTTACATAAAGCCATTCATCTATTCAAATGTGTCTGCAGTATTTGATATACATATATATATATATATATATATATATATTTTTGTGTGAGGAACTATTTCAGACACATACATATAAATTAGGATAACTAATATAGTGATGATGCCTACTGAGGCAGAAACTCGTGTCTACAGCCAGACAATCAAACTGTCTTTTCCTGAATGTCATGTCACTCATGAAGAACTGTTGAGTCTCAAAATTATCTCCCCTTGTCATTTAAAGTCGCTTCCAATTGCCACAAGGCATTTGTTTATGTTCTCTCAAAAAACAGTAAGTCAGGAATTTATCTTGTATAGTATTCATTATACTATTGCTTATATATTCTTTTATTTTTTACTTGTTTCAGTCATTTGACTGTGGTCATGCTGGAGCACCACGTTTAGTTGAGCAAATCAACCCCAGGACTTATTCTTTATAAGCCTAATACTTATTCTAACGGTCCTTTGCCGAACCACTAAGTTACGAGGATGTAAACATACCAACATCAGTTGTTAAGCAATGTTGGGGGGGACAAACACAGACAGGCTTCTTTCAGTTTCCATCCACCAAATCCACTCACGAGGCTTTGGTTGACCCAAAACTATAGTAGACGACACTTGCCCAAGGTGCCATGCAGTGGGACTGAATGCAGAACCATATGGTTGCTAAGCAAGCTATTTACCACACAGCTACTCCTGCGCCTATATATGTATATATATATTCACACACAGATGATGGATTTCTTTCAGCTTCCATCTACCAAATCCATTCTGAGGCTATAGTAGAAGACACTTGCCCAAGGTGTCATGCAGTGGGACTGAACCCGGAACCATGTGGTTGGTAAGCAAGCCTCTTACCACACAGCCACTCCTGCGCCTATGGAGCGACTCCTATATTCATGGCCTCATGGTTAGGGTGTTGCACTGATGATCACAAGATCCTAGACCTTGTGGTACATTGTGTTCTTGAGCAAATCATTTCATCGCATCTTGCTCTGTGGTACACCATGCACCTGGTCAGGCAACACTGATTTGATGAAGGGAGTGAGTTAATGTGCAGCACATGCATTTGATCATTATAAGCAAATTGTTTGTACCGGTCAATCAGAAAAAAACAGAATACTCATGCGTCATCTTTGACTGAAGATTCCATCACGTATGAATGTATGTATGTATGTATGTATGTATGTACTATGAACATATACACAAACCACATAGGTATGTGTGTGTGTGTGTGTGTGTGTAATCATGCTTATCTATATTCACTTCTCAGTTTTGGTTTGTCTATATTTGAATATTTATTGTATATTTTATCTCTATAAATTCCATTAAGCAGTACTAAATAGTAAACGGTACCATAACCTCCATCTGAATTCTTTGATAGACATATATTTTGGTTATTCCTTTAGTTTCTGAGTATTTAATTAAATTTTTAGGATTTACTGAAAAAAATTCAAATATCTTGGATATTTTATCTCTCTATTAGAAATTTAACAAAACATTTATTTTGTTGTTTATAGAGTGGAAGTTAATTCTTTTCTGGTTAGTAATAAAGAAATTAATATTTTTAATTGTTAAGGCTAGTTAATTTTATTTTAACTATTAAGAAGTTTTTTTTTGTTTTTTTCTGTCAGTTCATCTAGAAAGATTTCCACTTTTCACAATCTAAAAATGGGAGTCTGTATGTGGCTATCATACTTAAAAGAAATAGCGACCAAATTTGGCCAAAACAAAAAAAGATACACAGAGAGAATGAAAGTAAGAGAAAAGGAGATAGTGAAAGAAAAAATGAGAGTACCTGAAATATATTTCTTAAAAATGCATTCTTCTATTTTCTACTTAAATTTTAAATCTAATATTTTTGGAAGTTTGATAAATGGTAGGATGAGTATGTTGTCTGTTAAGAATTCAAGATTCAATTGAAGAATTTACAATGTTTCATTGTAATGAATATTGTTGAGTATGATCACAAGCATGAATATACAGTTCAGACATTTGCTTTCTAGATTTGCTTAGTTTTTTTTGGGGGGGGGATGTCTTCTGGCATGGCTTCTGATTGACCAATGCCTTGTGAGTGGATTTTAGTGGATAGAGACTTAGCAGAAGGCCATTGTTTCAAGGAGTTAAAGGAAAGCTGTGTTCTTAAAGAAACGTATTGTAATTATTCATCCTAGCTAGGTAGCTTATGTTTAGCTGAGAAATTGTTGATAATGTTGCAAGCAGGATACAAGAGATGTGTGAAATAAAAAAACACTAAAGCTGATGAAAGGCAAGCTCATGTATATGTGTAGGCACAAAAAATATTTAATATACTGGTATGTGTGTGAGTGTGTGTATGCATGTATATGTGTGTATGTATGTGCATATATATACTTTTACTGGTCCTGGTTCGGTGAGGGTTAGTGTATAAAATATATAATATTGTATTTGTAAATAGACTTTAATATGACTTACTAGACAAAGAAATGAACTTAGTATTCCACAGAAGTAAAAATAATACTGTTCACAAATAAAAAAAATTACAAATTTAAAATAGCTATGAGCACTTCATTTCAGAAAGAAGGGGAATTGAGTGAGGAGACTCTGTAGCGAAATTGGTATAATTCTGTGTGTGTGTGTGTGTGTGTGTGTGTTTGCTTGCGTGCTAAAAAGTGTGTGTATTTCATGTCAAAATCTTTATTAATTTATTTTGTGCAGTTATGGTTTGTTATATAAAATAATGAATTTTCAATTCAAGTATATTGTGACCCATGGAAAAGTATGATGTATAATTACTGTATAGATAGATACAGATGTATTAAAACAGTTTTTAAAAAAATGTGACAAGTTTTGAGGAATTATTCTTTCCTAACCAACCAAAGCAGTCTCTCCTAGCCAACCATAATCGTCAGTGGAGTGAAAATAATAACAGATTGGAGTTTAAAAGTTGTAATAAAACAGCCAACATCTTAGGACATATGTAACTTGCAATCCTAGGCTGTGTTATTCATTAAATCATTTGTTGAGAGAAGGTTTGGTTTGAAAGTGTAACTATCCGCTTTCCATGCTGACATGGGTTGGACGGTTAAATGTGTGTGTGTGTATGTATATATATATATATATATATATATATATATATATATATATATATATATATATATATATATATATATATATATATATATATATAAATGTATGTATATATATGTTGTGTGTGCATACATATATAAATGTATGTATATATGTATGTGTTGTGTGTATATATATGTATAAATGTATGTATATATATATGACTGTGTGTATGTATATATGTTGATATATATAGAAATATATGAGTATGCATGTGAGAGAACTATATATATATATATATATATATATATATATATATATATATATATATATATACATATATATATATATAGTTAAATGTATATGCCCAAATGTATATATTATAATAATAATAATAATAATAATAGAGATTTTAAAACATTCTAGTGTTTTGATAACTACATACACTGTTGTTGCACTGTATTCCTCAGTGGACATTGATAAAAGTGGATGACTTGTGTGGCAGATATAAATCTTACATACGCATGCATATATGTATCATTCATTTTCTTTGAAGAAGGGGAATGTGTTTATCCTCCTGGAATATCATAACTCACCCTTCACTATGGCACAAAATGTCTTTTTTTGTTTTACAAATTTTATTAAACTGTTTTCTGCCAATGGAAATCATCATTATTTTTCCTTGATTCTGAATTGTTCATCATGTACATCAGTAAAATGTGTGAGCCAAAATATGTGTTTGTGCGAGTGCCTGTATGTGTATATAATTTATATATGTGTATGTATATGTGTGTGTATATATGTGTATGTATATGTGTGTGTGTGTGTATATATATAGAGAGAGAAAGAGAGAGAAGGTATGTGTATATATGCACACAGAGAGTGTGTGTTTATGTATCTGTATATATATATGTGTATGTGTGTATATGTGTGTGTGTGTGTGTGTGTGTGTGTGTGTGTGAGTGAGTGAGTGAGTGAGAGAGAGAGAGAGAGAGAGAGAGAGAGAGAGAGAGAGAGAGAGAGAATGTATGTATGTATAGATGTATCTATTCATACCACCAATTGGTTTCTAACCCTGTTTCAGAAAAAAATAATAACATTAGTCATTATTCACAAATGCAATAATTATGATTAAATATATATGAAGCATCAAGTGAATGAACAAATGAAAGTAGCAACCAATGATTTTCGTTGGAGTGATATGTATTTAACAACAGTTTGACACAATTCCTTATAACTTAGTTTCCTGTGTGTGGAACATGTCCACATCATCAGACATTCTGAGTCAGAGAAGAGAATTCTAAAGAAATTTAAAACGGGTTCAAGGTGAGCACATTTTAGCCTCCATTGGTCAGTTCAGACAACATGGTCGATTTAGCTATCATAGAACACATCAGTTATTTGAACTGAAGCTCCACGTGGTAAAGCAGACAGGATGTTGTTGTCAATTAGCTGACACTAGGCATTTGTGAGACTTCAATGGCATCAAATTCTTACACTGGATGCTACATGTGGCAGGGCAGACAGCATGTTGATGTTAGTCAGTATTTTGTAGTAAAGTGTGATATTTCAGTAACAATAGTTCCCGTGTGGGTAAAGTAATATATGAGTTTATATAACCCACATGAATCTCTACAAGCAATTCCTTGCGTGAGTGTTAACTGGGCTTACTGTGTCACTAAAATATTATGCCCTGCAAAATCTTGATTTACAGCAGCATCCAGTCTACTTTAAAACATGGACCTTCTTACTGAAGAAACTGATGTCACTAAGACAGCTAACAGTCATGTAACATGGACTGGTTGATGGAGGCCTGAATACTCTCTCTTGGAGACTATTTTTTTCTCCCCATATATTCCCTTGTTCCTTGCTCTGAACATCTGATGATGTAGATGTGTTCTATGCGCATGAAACTTCAAGTAATGTGGAGCTGAGTCAAATTGTTATTACAAACACACAAACACACACCTATATATGATGATATACATTATATTTGTATGCACACAGACACATATGCGCACATATTCAGTATACAGACATATGTACAGAACGCATATATAGGCATATTTTAACTTTTTGTTTTGGTTTTATTTTTTTTACTTTTTTTTTTCTGTTGTTAGAAACAAACAAAGCAACATATACAATGGGTGTATATTTGCGAGACATTAAGTTTATTGTTGTTATCTTATTTCTTCTGAATTCTTCTTCTAGGCATGGGAGTGAACCCACAACCCACAACTCACTACATGTAGGTAGGTTGTGCACATCTGGTAAGCGTTGTTGGTCTTTGTGAACTAAAACCAAAAAAAAAAAAAAAGAACTATTAACTCTTCTCTATCCTGTCATTGCCTCCTATATATTTATATATACACTTGGTTTTTTTGGTCAGTGAGCTTGGGGTATTGTTGTGGAATTCTGTCTTTCTATTTTTTTCTTCTTCTTTTCCTTCTCAGTAAAACGCACACATACAATATATATATATATATATATATATATATCATGTGTGTATGTGTGTGTATATATAAGTATATGTATATACGTGCGTGTGTGTGTGTATCTTTTTTGTGTTATATATATATATTAACACATGTAATTGTGAATAATAGAGATATTTACTTGTATCAATGTATACATATGTATGTTGTATGTACACAGATCTATATACATATATGCATGGATATATATATATATATATATATATATATATACATGTATATATATATATACATATATGTATATATGCACACGTATATATGTATGCATATGTATGTTTAGGTGTATAGATATAGATCTATACAAATATATATATAGATATGCATACGTGTATATACACATTTACATACATACATACATATGCACGTACATGTCTACACAAGCATATATCAATATCTGTGTACAAAGGAATCTTTTGTTCTTTTTTTTTTTTATCTTCGTGTGTTTCTTTGTGAGTATGTCTTTGAGTTATCAAACATTGGTACGAGATAGTCCTTTTGCCATTAGTTGGAAGCTTTTCTCGTTCCTTGGCACACCAATTCTACAGCCACTCTTTCTTGCTTGTTGCATTTTGTTTTGATGTTATTCCTTGGTGCCTTGTTCTTGACCATAGCTGCTGGAATCTGTTGTTCTTGGTGTATTGAATTTTAACATTTTCTCTCTCTCTCTATCTATCTATCTTTCTATCTATCTATCTATCTCTCTCTTTCATATTCTCTCTCTATCTCTCTCTATCTCTCTATTTCATGTTCTCTCTTTTCCTTTAATGATCTAATTAACCCTTTCACTCTTTCTTTCTAACGAAATGTATGTATTGAAAATCCCCATTGGCAGTAAAAAAGAAAACAGCTTGCCTTACGAGGGACCTTGCTGAATATTCTCATCTATCCCAACCATTCTGTTTGTCTCTTTCTCACCATTTGTGTATGTGCATCTGTGTTTATATATATATATATATATATATATATATATATATATATACACATATGCATGTGTGTGTGTGAGTATGTATGTTTGTGTGAACGTGTCTGAATCTTTTCCTCTCTGTGTGTATGTGTGTATACATATGTGTGTACATATATGTGTGTGTATATATATATTGATCTCTGTTTTTTTTCTTCTTGTTTCCCCTTAACCTTGTGAAACACACTACTATTAGAAATAGCAGCCAAATCTCCCTCATAAAACCCTGCCTTTTTAAGACAATACAGCCCTAGATACCCAGCATTAAATGCACAAGATGGTCATGGCTGGAAGACATAGAATCACAGATGTAAACAACAGCAACAACACTTGTTAAACTATCCTCCAATCACTATTGGTCTTCAGCCATTTCAACCGACTTTCCCTCAAACCAGTTGCATTTGAACCATCAGTGACTAAGTTGCAGTTGGTGCAATGAAAATTTTGACACCAAATATTTAAGTGAAGTTCAGCCTTTGCACGCTTTTAAATGGCCAATATTTGTCCTTTGTGCTGTAATTATTTCAGTTTCAACACATGGTCTTGGAGATCATATCACTTGCCAGACAAGCACATTTCTGAATATTTTTTATGTTGTCCCAATAATAATTGCCTCCCACCCTCTAATTCATTGTTACACTTAAGCCTTCCACTCACCATCTCAGTTAGATGCATTCTCTATATCAGTAGTTCTCAACTAGGGTTCATGTGATTCTTGGGAGCCCATAAAACTTTTGAGGGTCATATGACACTTGGTGGAGGGGGGGTCCATATAAGGTTTTGTTGAAATTTATGTCAATAGATTGATTATACTTATTCAATACACAAAATATTTCAACAATATTCTTTAAAAATTCTTAATAATATATATGAAACAAGAGCACTCAGAGAGCACAAACCTCTGCCAAGGCAACACCAACCTACCCTCAATGATTAGCCGGAGATGATTTTTAAAATGTGAATATCTGAAATAAACGTGATTGCTCTCACAAACAAGAATACAAAAAATGAACCCAACCACTCTCAAAAATTAAGTAAAAAAGAGGAAAAATAATCCAGAATCCTTGTCCGATACCAGATCGGTCCCAAAATCTAATTCATCTGAATCCATCCAACAGTTCTTGAGATATCTTGTCCACGGACAAACAAATAAACCTGACTGAAGACAATACCTCTGCCTTCGCTAAGGCGGAGATAATATAAAAAAAGACCCCCTTCGTTCATAAATGACCATGGGATTGCACCTAGAAGGTTACCCTCCAAGGCAAAAGTCCAAGTAAGGTTGTTTGTGGAAGACCAACAGTCACCCATGCGTACCAGCCTCCCTTCTCCGTGCCACCGATGTTATCCAAGGGCAAGGCAAAGGCCAATACAGCTTGGCACCAGTGACACTGCAACTTATTTCTACAGCTGAGTAAACTGGAGTAATGTAAAATATAGTGTCTTGCTCAAGAACATAGTACATAGCCAGGTCTGGGAATTGAACTCACCACCTCATGATTCTGAGCCCAACACTTTAACCTCTGGGTCATGCACCTTCAAAATATACAATTTAAATATATAATAAGATTTCTTTTAAACATCAAATAGGTGCGAGAGTCCATTCAAGTAAAATAGTAATCAGTGGGGTTCATAATTTTAAAATGGTTGAAAACCACAGCTGAACACAAATAGTCACAATTTGGTGCCCATAAACACACGGGGTGGAGCTTATAATGGTAGTATTACAAAATTAATACTGACATTCAAAATTGTTAAAGGTTGCTCTGTGTGAAATATTTACTCAGTTATGTTATATAAATATATTTTGACTGAGAAATAAAACTCAGAAAACAGTTTCCATGTCAGTTAATAATATTGGTTCATTGAGTAGACAGATATTTCAAAACGCTAGGATCCATAAAAAAATGAATTTAACCCTTTAGCATTCACATTATTTTGTCAAATGTATTGCTTATTTATTCACATTGTTTTGAATTAATCACACATTATCTTATAGCTTCAAGATTTCAATGGTGTGTTTGTATATATTTAGAATGACATTGTAGAGTAAGTGTGAGAGGTTGAATCTGGTTAGTTTTAACATTAAAAAAATAGAATTTTTGAACCAGATATGGCTAGATTAAATGCTAAAGGGTTAATTAAAATAGGTTCTTGCTTGTGAAAAGGCTAGGAACCACTGCTCTACATCGTTTTTTGACCTGCAAGAAATAGCAACCAAATTACATTGTTACTTTCTTGAAAAAAATGACAACTTTGGACAATGCAATCCCTGATTGTTATAGTTATGGATAGAATGTCTTAGACAAAGGTTCTACTATATTGGTCTAAAGAATTCAACAGTTGGATTAAATTTTCAAAATCAGTTATTTTCAATAAATGTTATTTCAGCAATATTGATGACATTTTGAGGGAATATGACAGAATATATATAAGCAATTAATTGAAATTTGCAATATTTTCTCAATGAAAAAATATACACACACAAATATTTACGAATGGGTCTGTGTGGTGGTGTTTGTATTGTGCCTCACAATATCCTTTGACTTAGAAGTTTGACATATAAACACTGATAAATTTTCAGTTAAATAAGACTATACTGAAATAAGTACTGGAAATGACATGGTTAACTAATATAAGAAACCACACTTTACAACAAAAAACTTAAACTATACATACATACATATACGCATGTGTGTTCAAGTATGTGTAAATGTACATACACACACACACACATATGTGTATGTATATATATTTATTTATATGTACATACACACATACACATACTTAGATATCTACATGTGTGTGTATATATATATAGATATGTATGTATGTATATATCATATATTCATGTAAATATTTATGAATATGTGTGTATAGATGTATATAATATATGCATATATGTGTGCTTTTGTCTGTGTGCCCATACATATATAAAAATATGTATGTATTGATAGATATCATCATTTAACATCCATATAAATGTATATAGATAATATATATATATATGTAATGCAGATGGCATGTGTTTTATGCAGATGTATTAGATATGTATTATGTGCCACTAATGTAAATCTGATGCCTGTATGTTTAACACTATAATGTTTTTGTTTGGAAAACGAAAAAGAAAAAGAGATTATAATAAAATAGACAAAACTGCTATAAAAAGAAACTAACTTTGGTATTTTGACATATTTTTCTTATCTGCCTTCTTGTTGGTTCATGTTTTGTGTGATTGTTAGATAACCATTTGTTGCAAAAAGAAATTATTATATACATGTATGTACCTATATATATAAATGTATGTATGATCATATATGTAAATATTTCTGTGTATATATCTGTGTGTGTGTGTATACACAACTATATTTATGTGTTTGTGCATATGTATGTTTGTTTCTCTTTCTCCACATATACACACAAATACACATATATATACACACATATATACACACAGACACAATTCTATATGTATTTGTTTATATGTATCTCTGTTTGGTTATATTTCGCTCTCTTCACATGTACGTATGTATGAGTATATAAATTGAATGCTTTGTTCTATGGGTCAGAGATCTATTTCACCCATTTTCAGTTTCATCAGGAATGATAACTCTCATTCAAACCAGCATAGACATACACAGAGATAATGAATGCCCACACAACTAAAAGATATTGGTGGTAAAAATCCCTCCTCAGAAGAGTGTTTATATTATCATCCACAAACATTGCACCAGAGAAATAAATACATAGAATTAAGCAAACATTAATTAACAACAGATATTCTAATAGACTAGTGGACCAAGCTATAAAAGAATACAGACACAAATACAATAGAGCAAATGTATCAGAGAATACACTTCATACAAATACAAAGACTGCACATAAAATCTATTACATGAACCAAACGTACAAAAACTATCGAACAGATAAGCATATAAAATTTATCATAAAACATAACACAAATGCATCATGCCTGTCCACAAACTTAACTTAATAATATACTGCAAAAACACCAAAACCAAAAGCCTCTTCATCAATAACACACAGCAAACATGTGAACCTCAGAACAAACTGTGGATAACCAACATGATCTATAAATTTGACTGTAAATAAAAAGTTGCAAACTTCAGGACACTAACTGTTACATTGGACAGACTAGTACAACACTTTCTCATAGACTCACCATGCACTTGCATCATGGAGATATTGCACAGCATTACACCACACCACAAAATGAAATTAGAAAGGAAAACACGAGATGAAAATAGTTATATAATTTATAAAATTCCATAAAAAACTAGAAGATTAATTACGGCCATACTTCTATCACAATACAACACCAAAATAAATATACAAACATGCACCTACAAATTAGCATGTTACTGATGGTCAAAATTTGACCACAATGATCAATTTAATGTGTAACTGCTGATCCATGATACTAATGACTAGAAGTTGTTAGGTAGGAAAGTCTACATGAATACAATCATCATCATCATCATGTAATGTCCATTTTCCAAACTGCCATGGGTTGGATGGCTTGACAGGAACTGACAAGGCCAGGGGCCACAAAAACTCCATAGTCTGTTTTGGGTTGGTTTCTACAGCTGGATGCCCTTCCTAATGTCAACCACTCCATTGAGTGTACGAGGTGACTTTCATGAGAAACAGAAATGTCAAATATTTTCAAATCAGATTTTAATAATGAGACAGTGAAGGTCTTGAGACATCAGATATGGATTTAGGAATTCTGCAGTTCCAAACCAATTGTAAAAAGCTAATTAGAAAGTATGAAAAACCTAAATTAAAAAGATAAAACTTGAACATAGTCATATACTTAATGAAACCTGCATAAAAAGAAAAGCTCTTTTCATATAAAAGAATATGTATATATATATATATATATATATATATATATATATAATAATAATAATAGTAATAATAATATAAATAATATATATGATATTATAAATAATATATATATATATGCATAATATATAATATAATTAAATAATAATATATATAAGTGCCAGTGGAACATTAAAAGCACCATCCGAGCATAATCGTTGCCAGTACTACTGGACTGGCTTCTGTGCAGGTGGCACGTAAAATACACCATTTGAGCATGGCCGTCACCAGTACCACCTGACTGACCCTCATGCCAGTGGCACGTAAAAGCGCCCAAATACACTCTCAGAGTGGTTGGTGTTAGGAAGGGCATCCAGCTGTAGAAACTCTGCCAGATCAGATTGGAGCCTGGTGCAGATATCTGGCTTGTCAGTCCTCAGTTAAACCGTCCAACCCATGCCAACATGGAAATCAGACGTTAAACGATGATGATGATATATATGTATATATATATATATATATATATAGCTAATGAAAAATTACAGAGGTGAACTCTTTTCAAGAAACAACAGTGTAGGGCTCAATTTATTGAGTAATTAGATTAAAGTATTAATTTCAAAGAGACAAGTTCTAAGGTCTATAATACTTCTCGTCAAAGCCAACACATATCTTAACACAGAGGCCATATATATGCTTATAATGGCTTATACACACACACACACACACACACACACACACACACACACACACACACACACTCTTTGTGTCTCAGTTTCTATCACTGCTGCCAGTTTAATGTTCAATTTGCCATGCTTACACTATTGCTGAGAATTTCCCCCACGTAGTCCCCAGCCATCTCCCTAGTGAGATGCCACACCTTAAAATCATTTTTCAGATGCTGTAACGATTTTGTCAGCTGCCTGTACTAAATAGATAAATATATAAATAACCTTTTCTGCTAAATGCACAAGGCCTGAAACTTTAGAGAAGAGGAGCTTGTTCATTACATCAAACCTAGTGCACAACTGGTATTTATTTAATCAACCCCAGAAAGATAAAAGGCAAAGTCAACCT
>NC_142935.1:67307072-67312542 GCF_046866305.1 Octopus bimaculoides
AACCCTGCAACAGATGGTGTCCCAGTTAAGGGAACATAGCGATCTTGGTGACCATCCTTAAAGCTTTAAAAAAATAAATAAATGTAAGTACATAAGGGAACAGTTTTTGAAGGAAAGGGGTCACATTAAAATCACTGATGCCAGTACTTGACTGGTACTTTATTTTATCAACCCCAAAAGGATGAAAGGTAAAAATGGACTTCACCGAGATTTGAACTCGGAACATAAAGAATCATAAATACCACAAAATATTTTTCTTAATGTTCTGATAATTCTGCCAGGTCACAGTTTTTATCTTTTACTTGTTTCACCCATTGGATTACGACTATGCTGGTGTTTAGTCGAACAAATTGACCCTAGTACCATTTTTTTTTTAAACCTGGTACTTTTACCACCATTACTTTTACCAAACCACTAAATGATGGGGACATAAACACACCAACACTGGTTGTCAAGCGGTGGGTGGGGAACAAACACATGCACACACACAAACACCTTTATATATATATATATATATGCTTGCACCTGGTTTCTGGTTTAGTCATGAAACCATCAATTTTAAGAGAAGGATATTAATCAATGCCATCAACTCTATTGCTTCACCGATACTTTATTCCATTGACCCCAAAACAATGAAAGGCAAAGTTAGTCTCAGCAAGATTTGAACTTTCAACTCATAACATAAAGAGCAAGAAAAAAATACTGCAAAACCTTTTTATTTTCTGCAATGCTCTAAAAATACTTCCAACTCATTGCATTTACAAAAATAATGAAAATAGTATTAGCCAGTGTCCAATTTAATTTTCTTTCCTTCCTCAACACATAATTATTCCCAGTTAACTTTGATGGTTTTCCTGCATTAAAAATGCTAACACTACCTTAATTAATTATGTCTCTATGCATCTATCTATTCATCTATGTCTCTTTTTCTATATATCTGTCTGCCTATGTATCTCTCTGTCTCTTCATCAGTGTCTATTTGTCTGTCTGTCTCACCTCGTAATTATTTCTTCTTAACTTTCTAACACATCTTGTTTTAAATCTGTTAACTTTAACTTCTTTACCTGTCTGTCTTTATCTGTCTGTTTATAAATCTATATATGTATCTCTCTGCCTCTCTATCCATCTAAATATCCGTCTATGTATCTGTCAATCTGTCTATGCATCTATCTGCTTGTCTATGTAGTAACTATTTGTCTATTTATTTGTCTCTCTTTCTTCACCATATGATTGCTTCAAGATAACTTTTTCAATATGTTAACTCTAATTTAACTGTCTGCCTGCCTATTTACCTTTCTCCCCATATAATTATTTTTAGTTAACTTTCTAAAACTCGTAACATTAAATATTTTAACATAATTTAATTATTGTTATAAGTTAAACTAATCATTTGCAGTCATCCACCCACAGACAAATGGATATTTATTTGAAGAATAGCCTGTTCAAAACCTGTAATCAAGGGAAATCTAGCATTTCTGACTGCAAAAGTGATAAGGGACAAAGCTGTTTTCTCACTTTTCTTTGTGATGCTTATATTTTTCATCAGTCTACAATGATAAAAGATCTCACACACACACACACACACACACACACACACACACACTCACATGTACCTACATGGTGATATTGCTTGTCTGGAATAAAGCAGAGCATGAAGTACAAACACAACTCCACCTAGTCTTTGAAAGGATTGTACACCCGTTGCAGTCAACATTTTACCAATATGTTCATCATCATCATTTCATGTCCATGTTCCATGCTGCCATGGGTTGGATGGTTTGACAGGATCTATTGAGTCCATGGACTGCATTTTGCTCAAGTGTCCACTTTGGTTTAGTTTCTGTGGCTGGATGTCCTTCCTAAAGCCAGCCACTTTACAGCATGTACTGGATACGTTTTTGCACAACTAGCAGTAGTGAAACCACCATGTAGTTTGCAGGACTACAAACTCTGAGGGGACAACTGTATACTAGGAGATTAGGAGCAATGGGAGGGGAGTATGAGAGAAGGGTTTCGAACAGAACAGTTTTCTTGTTGTGGATGATTTACATGACTACTCACATTTTAGAAGAGAAAGTGGGAGTGATCAACTGGAGCCAGATAGTGATGGGGGAAGTAAGTGATGACTGGCAGTGCTGAACAGCAGAATAACAGTGATAAAAACAGTAGATAGGAGAAGGACCAGAGACGGAGAATGTTGGGTAGTTTGCAGGAGTGGGGTGGGAAGAGAGAGAAGGAGGGTGAGAGATGTATGGTGATGGGAGAGGATAGCTGCTGATTCAGTGGGTGGGGGTGATCAATGAAAGTGTAGGTGGACAGAACAGCATTATTGGATGAAGGGTGGGTCGTAAGCAAAGTAAGTGGTATCAAACAAGAGCTGCAGTCAAAGAGGTGCTGGTGCTCTCAAGTGGAGCAAAGAAAAAGCACAACACACACACACACACACACACACACACACACACACACACACACACACACACACACACACACACACACACACACACACACACACACACACACACAACTATCTTTCAAACAGTTTCTGCATATTAAACTCCACTCACAGGGTACTGGTCAACCTGAGGCTATGGAGAAGACATTTATCCATGGTGAGATGCAGAGGGATTGAACCTGAAACCACATGGTTGTAGAGCAAACTTCTTAACCACACAGCAATGTCTGTGCCAGAGTACAAGAAGTGATGAAGACTGATATAATTAATATAAGTCGTTTTATATTACATGTTGCTTGTCTGACGAAGATGATTCATTAATTAATTCCCAATTCTTGTGTTCAGTGACTTACTAACTTCCTCTTGTGTATTATTTCCATCTAAACTCTGAAAATTCTGCCAAGTTCGACAAACATAGAAACACTAGAATACCGCCAGTCATCCATACAAAGAATATGGATGACTAAATTACATCGAACATGATGCAACAAACGTTTATAAAGCAGCAAGATTTCATTGGAAAGGAATTATAGAATTCATATCAAGTGGAATTATTTACTGAATTGTGTTGACTCAAATGATGACTAACCAATTCTAGATGAGTCTGTGATAAATATTTGTAGATATATTCTATTGAAACACCATTTTTCATATACTAGAATTGGTTTCTTATATAACAAACAAATCAGTGTTGAATGAAATGCTTCTCAGCTTTTATAACCAGGAAAGCACATATATACATATAAATATATATGTGTGTGTGAATGCATGGGTGTGTGATTAAGAAGTTTGCTTTTCAGTTACATAATTTTAAGTTTAGTCCTATGTATAATATCTTGGGTAACTGCCTTTTGCTATAGATTTGAGTTAAGCAATAGCTCATAAGTGAAAATTGGTAAACAAAAACTGTACTGAGAACCAATGCGTGCGTGTGTGTGTGTGTGGTGTGATCAGCATTTAATGTCTGTTTTCCATTCTGGCATGGGTTGGATGGTTTGATGGGCGCTGGCCAGCTGGAGAACTGCAGTAGGCTCCAGTTATGGTTTCTACAGCTGGATGCCCTTCCTATTACCAACCACTTTACAGAGTGTACTGGGTGCTTTTTACATGGTACCAACACCAGTGCTTTACATGTGATACTAGCACAGGTGCTTTTCGCATGGAGCCTACAGCCTCATTAGGCCAAAGCTTATCTAGGTTTCTATGTTGTATCAGCAACCTAAAGTACAATACTCCCCTCTGCCAGTCCATCAAAGGGTTAATTCCACACCAACAAATGTTACTGGTACTTGTTTTCAGCTGAGTGGTATGAAGTAATGAGAAATGAAGTGTTTTGCTCAAGAAAACAATACACCATCCATTCTAGGAATCAAAATATTGACCTTACAATCATGAATCCAACACCCTTACCTCTAATATTTAAATATTTCTTTCTTTTCTCTTTTTTTTCTTTTCATTTGTAGCAGCTCTGTGCTTGATACTGGCTTACATGCAAATATACATTTCTCCGTTTCAAAGTTGGCTCAGTCAACTTTGTGTGGTTGCAACTTTTGTGTCGTTCTTTGTGATTGGTTAGAATGGACCGTTTCCTTCTGCTTCCAGTTTAGCATTTGTATAAAGCATGACAGTTCCCATTTCTCTCTAGAGAGTCTTTCTTCCTTCACTTTAGAATGCTCTCAGCATGTAATTCTTTCACTTACATCAACACTGGCTGCTCAGCAAGTTCTCTCAATAAGCCAGTGGACTGAACAAACAATGTCGCTTTCTTGAAGGCATTCTTGTGCACACTACTAGCACTGCTGTCGCCTCCAAGTTGTTTCATTTTGGACCAACCAACCATCTGTACCCAGAAGATTACTTAACCACACAGCCATGACTGTGCAAATATGCAAATTAGAAATATGTCTTTATTCAATATTATTTTAAATTAGTAAATATTTTCAATTTGAAAGTTACAATTCATTGAATTATCTTGCAGACAAAGTATGAAATTTCAAAAAAAAAAAGCAACAAAAAAAGCTAGCAAAATTTTAATTATTTTACCTATGTAAAATCATGTGATATTACCTGTAGTGACAAAATTATTTTTTCAACAATACCTTTTACATGAGGGTACCCTTCCAGTGTAGGTGTGCAGTGTTTACGGGCTTGTGCATGTATATATATATGTGTGTGTGTGTATGTGTGTGTGTGCATGTGCGTATGTGTGTGATGAGAAAATAAGTAAGTTCTGAAATTAGATTGTAATTTCCCCCCACCCACCCTCTTAATGACACACAGAGAGGTGAGGATAGGAAATTAAATTTAAAGCTTTTTGATAAAAAGATATTGATTCAAATAAAAATGTGATAAAGTATAAAAAAACAAAGTACTGCCAAAAAAATAATAAACTTTAAATTAAATCCCATTAAAAATATTAAAATTGTACAATAAAAAATATAGAGTGAGCAATATTAAAAAAATAAGATTAGACTATAAAAGATTCTGTATGCATATATGTATAAATCTTATTTTAATGTGGATATTGGAAATGGCTTCCACACCTCTATTTTCAAACGTTTCTTGTTTATTCAACCATTCATATAGTATATATATATATATATATATATATATATATATTATATATATATATATATTATATATATATAATATATATTATATATATATATATATATATATATATATATATATATAATATATATATATATATATATATTATATATATATAATTATATATATATATATATATATATATATATATATATATATATATATATATATAATATATATATATATATATATATATATATATATATATATATATATATCTATATATATATATATATATATATATATATTTATATAATATATATATAATATATATATATATATATTATATATATATATATATATATATATATATATATATATATATATATATATATATATATATATAATATATATATATATATATATATATATATATATATATATATATATATATATATAATATAATAT
>NC_142935.1:67315542-67340542 GCF_046866305.1 Octopus bimaculoides
TATTTTTGTTCATTTTTTTTTATATGTGTCTTTATTTAAATTTAATCGATATTGTTAACCAGCGGCAATGTAAGTTGTAACTGGTGGCAGTAAAATTTCTAGCAATGTTTTACATTCTACTTCAAGTCAGCCATTGGTACTCTGTGTGTGTGTGTGTGTGTGCGTGTGTGTGTGTGTGTGCGTGTGTGCGTGAGTGTGTGGTGGTTGTGTTTATGTGAGAAGAGGAAGTGAATTATTGAAACTGAGGTGAATTGAACCAACAGACAGTAACAACAAGAACTACTACTTCCACCACAGCTAAATTACTACATTATTACTAACACAATTATTGGGTCATCCCATAAATAATGCAGTTTTTTCAATTGCATGAACTAAAAGTCGGAGGAGGACGGGATAAACTAACTGCATCACCTTGTCCTTATTCTTAGTGCAAGTTTTGAAGAGTGCAGTTCGATTTTAACAGTTATTTTTTCAAAGGTATGATGGTAGTGACAAAGCAGCATATTCAGCATATTTTACTTTATGAGTTCAATAACGGCAACAATGCAACAGAAAGTGCAAGGAATATTAATGCAGTATATGGGGATTGGACAATAAGCATAAGGAAACAGCAGCCTAGAAGACAAGCCTCATCCTGGAAGATCTGTAGAGTGCACAAGGACATCCTGCAAGCTCTGGTGGAACAAAATTCCATCATAACTGTTGAGGAACTAGTAAAGAAGCTTGGACTTGGTCGTTCAACCATTCATCAACACCTGCATGCCATCAGGAAAGTCAGAAAATTGGGTCAAAGGGTTCCTCACAATCTTTCCAAATCTAATCACATGCAGAGAGTGAATGTGTGCACTTTGCTGTCGCATCTCACGAATGAACCTTTTTTGGACCAAATACTGACTGATGATGAGAAATGGGTTCTCTATAAAAATGTCAAGCACTGAAGACAGTGACTTGGGAAAGAAGAAGTACCAGCACCCCAGACTTAAGACGTTCTTCACCCACATAAGGTGTTGTTATCTGTTTGATGGGATATGAATGGTTCAATCCACTTTGAACTTTTAAACCTAAACCAAATGATAACAAAGGAGCTCTACTGCAAGCAGCTTGAGCGGCTTAAGTCAGAGCTAGAAGAAAAACGACCATCTTCCACCAGAATAATCCTCGGCCACATACAGCAAGGATGACATTCCAAAGGCTGGAGCAGTTTGAATGGGAAATGATGCCCCACCCACCATATTCTCTGGATATTGCCCCATCTGATTATCATTTATTCCCCAGTCTTTGAAATCATTTGGATGGTAAAAATATGAATTCTCTAGATGAGGTCAGAACAGTAATGTAGGAGTATTTTCTATCACAGACAAGTAAATTTTGGAAGAGGGGCCTTGCAAGTCTACCAGATAGATGGAAGAGCATTACAGAAAATGAAGGAGAGTATATTTTAGATAAAAAAAGAACTTTGTTTACCTTAATTTTGAAAAATAAAAGAAGTATAAAAAAAATGCGTTACTTATGGGATGACCCAATACTATCCTTGTATGCCTTATAAGCAAAACTGGGTTGGTGGGGATACTGTACTGAAGCCCCAAAGCAGAGAATTGTACTTGGAATTTGAAGAGGTCCTACTTTGTCACATGCTATGTCCCACTGTTTCTACCAAAGCATTACATTAAGTGTTATACATGTCTCTGGAATATTCTTCATCAAAATCGACAGAGTTTGCATTTATTTGGTCAGTTGTTATTATTATTGTTGTTGTTTTACTTCTTTTGACTTCTCTGTTTTATTCCTGCTCTACTTCTTCCTTCTCTCTTCTTCATCCTTCCCTTTTCTTTTTCTCCTCCATTGCCACCATCACATAATCACCGTTTACCGAATTGGTTTGAAGTGAGTATCCAAGAGTGTATCACAGTGGTTGTTGAGAGTTAGGTGTGTAGGAGGTGATATGTCAGTAGTCAACACACAGGTTGAAGGTTCAATCACAGCCTCAGGAGCTTTTCTAAAAATTGCTTTCTTATATTTTCTTCATATCTTCAAATCTTCATTCATTTCTACATTTTGCCTTCATTTATTAAATTTTCATATTGTTGTTTTGCAATTCTTCCTGTTTTGTAACCATTGTTAAGAAACCATTTCTCTTTCTTTCTTGAATGCCTCCTTCTCCATAGCACACACACACACACACACACAAACATGCACATACAGACACCTGTGTGCATGTGTGTGTGTGTGTATGTTTGTGTGTGTGCATTCACAACTCTCATGTGTGTATGTATATGTGTGTGTGTACAGGCACAACACTCGTGTGTGTCTGTAAATGTTTACATATATATATATATACACACACACATACATCCATAACACATATATACACACAAACACTCATGCATATATATTGCTCCCTCTGCCTTTCACCAACATCATCTTCCATTTGTTTCTTACTTTGTGCATAATATTGCACTTCCTGTCGGTGGTGGTCATGGTAGTGGAGGAGGTGCAAGTAGTTGTGCAGCGAGTGCCACAAACTGCTCCTAGAAATGATGGTGGTGGTGATGGTGCAGCAAGTGCATTTTGTGATGGGGGCGGTGTTGCTAGTGCTTCTGCTGTTACTGTGTGTTGGTGCAGCTGTAGTTAGTGTTAATACAGCTGGTAGTAAAAGTGGTTCTTGTAGTGCAGCTAGTGTGGTGGTTGCGGTGGTGCCAGTGCAGCTCCTGTTTCTGCTACAGTTTGGAGTGGGGTGAGGAGCGGTTAGTTCTTGTAGTGCAGCAAATTATAGTGGTGGTGGTGGTGGTGGTGTCAGTGCAGTTAGTGCATCTGCAACTGCTGGGAGTGGTGGTGGTGGTGGTGGTAGTTCTTTTCAGTGCAGCAAATGATAGTGGTTGTGGTGGCGGTGCCAGTGGTGCAGTTAGTGCTTCTGCTAGCTGCTGGGTGTGGAGGGAAGGAGTACTGCAGCTGCACTGACTTGCAAGTAGCGCAAAACAATAAATAAATAAATAAATAAGTCATCTGACCGAAATACATTCCGATCCTTCACGGGATTCTTTGAGCTATTTTTAAGGCCCAACACAATGAGTCAGATTTTCAAACATTTTCCGACACGGAATGGTAAGGGTAGGAGGTAGAGTGAGACGGGGAGGGGGAGGGGCAAGAAAGAGGGTGTAGATATGCTTGTAGTTTATACCATTGTTATTCTTGTTGTTGGGAGGCGCAATGGCCCAGTGGTTAGGGCAGCGGACTCGCAGTCATAGGATCGCGGTTTTGATTCCCAGACTGGGCGTTATGAGTGTTTATTGAGCGAAAATACCTAAAGCTCCACGAGGCTCCGGCAGGGGATGGTGGCGAACCCTGCTGTACTCTTTCACCACAACTTTCTCTCACTCTTTCTTCCTGTTTCTGTTGTACCTGTATTTCAAAAATGAGTCAGCCTTGTCACACTGTGTCACGCTGAATATCCCTGAGAACTACGTTAAGAGTAAACGTGTCTGTGGAGTGCTCAGCCACTTGCACATTAATTTTACAAGCAGGCTGTTCCGTTGATTGGATCAACTGGAACCCTCGACGTCGTAAGCGACGGAGTGCCAACAACAAATTCTTGTTGTTGACTTGTAGTTAGTCTTGGTCTTTGGTTATAATTCCATTCATGTTTATAATGGTTTGTAGGAGTATTATTAAGCTGACCCCATAACTTGACTAGTACTTAATGAAATTGGGTAAAAAGAGCTGGTTTCAGCCAGGTTAGTAACAAGAGGGTTAAGTTGCTCCATCCTGGGGACAGGGGTAGAGAAAATGATTTCAGCTAAATTGAAAAAACTTATCATGGACAGATAATCAGGATCCAACAGGAATTGTAATAAAATTATGAAAAAAAATTATAAAATCATAAACAAAATTTAAAATTTATACACTTTTAACACATATTAAACATGATAAGCATAAATAAAAATGAATTTTTTAAAAAATATGTCTGATCTCACTGAAATAGATATTCTGGGACACTCTGTATAAACCTACAGGGAGCCTCTAGGTAATCTCAGTCTTTCATTATAATAATTCCATTCATATTTAGTATACTTTACAAGGATATTAATTCAACAGGATTTCTATTTTATCAACCCAAGAAGGTTGAAGAACAAATTAAACCTTAGTCTTGTATTTTGATTCCTTTCACGTCTACAATACCTTATAGGGATACTAAATCAACCTCAGTACTTAACTGGTACTCAGACAAACCAATAATGAAGCCTCTAGGTAATCTTAGACTTAAACTTCTATTCTGATTCCTTTCTCATCTACTACTGTGTGACTGGCCCTCGTGCCGGTGGCACATAAAAGCACCCACTGCACTCTCGGAGTGGTTGGCGTTAGGAAGGGCATCCAGCTGTAGAAACTCTGCCAGATCAGATTGGAGCCTGGTGCAGCCATCTGGTTTCCCAGTCCCCAGTCAAATCGTCCAACCCATGCTAGCATGGAAAGCGGACATTAAACGATGATGATGATGATGAATGCCTTATAGGGATATTAAATCAACTCCAGTACTTAACTGGTACTCAGACAAACCAATAATGGATCCTCTAGGTAATCTTAGACTTAAACTTCTATTTTGATCCCTTTCACTTCTAACATACTTTATAGGGATATCAGATATATCCTATCATTTGACTGGTGCTTGATTTTATTGAATCCAGGAACAGAGGAGGGGAAAGTTGACCTCAGTAACATTTGTTGAAAGCTGAAACATAATGAGCCATAATTATTGCTCTGCATGCATTTTGTATCATGTTCTGATACAGTATTTATCAACAGAGGCTCTCCAGAATCTTAGAGTGCCATAAAAGCTTGCTAAGAGGCTTGCAAGAAATAGTGATAAATTGGTTTTAATTAATATGCAAATACATTTTTGTGCTATTAGTGTGTCTAATTACATATTCATAATTTTATTATATATGCATGGCATATTTCTTAAGGTGGAGAAATCTTGGCATCTGTTGGTAATAAGGTGACCCCATGGCAGAAAGTTATCTAATAGGGGATTGTAGGGTAATTTGATCTAAACAAGGTGAAATTTCTTAAAACGTCTTTGGTGGGTCCATTAGGTATTAGTACTGCTAAATCTTTCCAAAGACAGCTTTATGATTAGTTTAATCTCTTGGGAAATTTTAAACTTTATTTCAGGAAAGTAAAAAAGGATAATAATAAGATATAAATTAAAATACCCGTCAAGTACTTGAAAGGGAAGTGAATGGTGTCGACTAACTTGTTTCCTAATTTGCTGGCCTTGTGCCCTAAAGTAGAAGTTACTCTCAAGTCTATGACATCCGGTACAACAAACTTTACTGCTACACTTTTAGAGAAATAGTTATTTCCTCCTCCCTACCAATTATATATATGCGTATATATATATATATATATATATATATATATATATATACACACACACACACACACACACACACACACACACACACACACACATACATACATGGATATGGATATATATATATATATATATATACACACACAAACATATACATAGACATGTACATACATACATACATATATGTACACATACTGTGTATGTGTGTGTGTCTCTCACACACACACACACACACACTTTAACATACACACAAGTGTATATGTATTGCTCTGAAATTATAACTTTTTCTATTTTACTGTGCTCTTTGCTAAAAAGCTTTACATGAAGAAATATTCTTGTTATAGCTTTCAAGCATTTATTTCTATCACTAAATGTGTGTGTGTGTCTGTGTGTGTTTACATTATAAGGATTAAAACGTTTTGAGAGATATAAAGTAATTTTCATACTGGTGGAACTTGAAATAGATAAAGCTATGAATATATAGAATATTGGGTTAACAAAAATCTTTGATATGAAAATGTCAGAAGTCCCACAAACAGCCTTTGGCTTTCTTTCCCCATCCAAGGGCTCTTTTTAGCTCAGTATTCTACATGCTGTTAGTTATAGCTTCATCTACTTTGGAGTTCCACCATTAAAATATACACACACACACAAACATATATCCAGTGTGTATCATGGTTTTTAGAATTGATACTATGCCATATCTCTGCATGTCGTAAAAGACTACTCAAAGAGTTGGCATCAAGAAGGAATCCAGCTGCAAAGCACAGCATCAAGAAGTCCCACACAATCCATGCCAGCATAGAAAAACGAACAAAAAAAATCCGAAAAAAAAAATACAATGATTATATAGATATAATACACACACACACACATAAGATATATATCTACAAACAGAAATACACACACACACACACACACACACACACACACACACACACATATATATGTATTTCTGGAAACTGAAGCTTCACCCCATTGTTACTCCAACTTTCACACACTCTCACACACACACACACCTTCTGTTAATCAAATGTTAATTCATTGAGTGTATGGAGCCACTAATTAGCTATGTAACAGACCATTCCTGCTACTCTTACCCTACCCCCCACCTCCACCCCTACTGGCTCACTAAACAATCTCTAGTGATGGAGGTAAAAATGTTAGGGTAAAATGGTAGAATATTCAATGTCGTTCCATGGTGGTTGTTGTTGTTGCTGTTGTTGTAATGTTATATCTCAGATGACAAGAGCCTTGATTACATGAGGTTGTCTAATTAGATTTGTCTTTCAAACAACAACACCATCACCACACCACTACAGCCTCTAATAATTCTATGACTACTACTACTACTATTGTTGTTACTACAGCAACTACTACTACTACTACTACTGTTACTACTATTATTACAACTACAAATGATGCAGCTGCTGCTCCTGCTACCACTGCTACTACTGCTGTAGGTATTACAACTGTCTATAAACTGAGACAAGAGGTTACACTCACTCAGAAACATACACAAACACGCACTCACACACAAACACACACTCACACACAAACACACAAAAGCACACATTCACACACAAACACACACTCACACATAAACACACACAAACACACACTCACACACAAACACACACTCACACATAAACACACACTCACACAAACACACAAACATACACTCACACACAAACACACACTCACACATAAACACACATAAACACACAATCACATACAAACACACACTCACACACAAACACACACTCACACATAAACACATTCTCACACACTCAAACTCACACAAGCACACTTGCATGCATACACACACTTACATTCACACACACACACACACACACACACACACACACACTCACATTCAGAAACACACACACAAATCTAAAGCTTCTTCCTCATGTAGACATCATCTAACATTTTATGGCATGTTTTTCAAAGTTCTCATCAACTCAGTGTCTAATCCTTCTGCTAAAAAAATATGGACTCCCACTACAACCACAGGCTAATCTTAGCTACTTAGGTTAAGTCTCTTAATTAGTTGGTCAAAATTGGGATGTCACTTTGGTGTTGTGATTAACACAGTCAAATGATTTACAGCAGATCCAGTGTCTAAATTCCACAGGCAATACTACAACTTATTTTTCATCTTCTATATTATATAAATTTCAATTCTATGTAACATATACATAGGCGTAGGAGTGGCTGTGTGGTAAGTAGCTTGCTTACAAACCACATGGTTCCGAGTTCAGTCCCACTGCGTGGCACCTTGGGCAAGTGTCTTCTACTATAGCCTCGGGCTGATCAAAGCCTTGTGAGTGGATTTGGTAGATGGAAACTGAAAGAAGCCCGTCGTATATATGTATATATATGTATATATGTATGTGTGTGTATATGTTTGTGTATCTGTGTTTGTCCCCCCAACATCGCTTGACAACCGATACTGGTGTGTTTATGTCCCCGTAACTTAGCAGTTCAGCTAAAGAGACTGATAAAATAAGTACTAGGCTTACAAAGAATAAGCCCTGGGGTCGATTAGCTCGACTAAGAAGTGGTGCTCCAGCATGGCCACAGTCAAATGACTGAAACAAATAAAAGAGTAAAAAGACTAAAGGGTATGTATATATATATATATATATATATATATATATATGTGTGTATGTGTGTGTGTACATTTATGAGTATGTGTGTGTTTGTCTCCACTGATTGACAACCAGTATTGGTTCGCTTACATCAGTATAACTAAGCATTTTTACAAAAAGATACAGTCAGAAGAGAATGATTACCAAGTTTTAAAAACACGTTCTGTGATTGATTCGATTGACAAAATACTGTAAAGCATTGCTCCAGTATGACCACAGTACGATAACTGAAACGAGCAAAAAAATAAAGGAATATATTCTTGGTCCCAGTGGTAACACCATGTTTATTGTGTTCACATCCACTTTACAGATGTTAGGTGAGACACTTCCAGCTTACTCCAACGACTAATGAACTTGGCTAATGAAATTATTAATTACATCATGTGATTTCTTGGTTGCTATATGTTATGTATGGTTTTTCCTTTATAATTTCTGATTCTTTTCTTTCACATTGGCTCTCAATGTACAGCATAATCATTACAGATCTTATGTCTTCAACTATTTTGATAACAGATCTTGTTGATGTTTTTTCAGGGGTTTTTTGTATGTTTTTTTTCTGTAATTATTGTTATTATTTGGCAGAAGCATTAGCATGCTGGGCAAAATTCTTGGTGGCATCTTGTAAATCTTTACATTCTAAGTTCAGTTACCGCCAAGGTTATCTATGCCTTTCATCCTTTCAGTGTCAGTGAAATAGGTAACAGTCAACCACTGGGGTCAATGTAATTGACTAACCCCATCCTACAAAAAATTTCAGGCCCTGTTGCCTATAGTAGAAAACATTATTATTGTTATTATTCAGTAGTTTTATTCTTATAACGTGCTTTCACTTCACTACCGAGCATAGCTCTGTGTGCCTTGGGTATGTGCTGTGGTTTGCTGTGATGCTCTTATGGTTACTGTATTGAAAGTGTTTTGCGTAGGATGTGTGCAGTGCCCAGTAGTGCAATTTTTTGTATGTTATATATATTTGTAAGTCCTAGTGTTTTTGTTATGTATTTATTTGAATATTTTTTATTATACCTAAGGCACCTACTATGATAGGAATTGTTTCTGTTTTTAGATTCCATATTCTAGTTACTTCTATTTCCAGGTCTTTGTATTTTGAAAGTTTTTCCATTTCTTTTAGGGAAACGTTGTCATCTGCTGGTATTGATACATCAATTAGAAAGCATTGTTTTTCTTCATGATCTTTGACAACTATATCTGGTCTATTTGCCTTAATTTCTCTATCTGTGTGTATTGGCATATCCCAGAGTATGGTTGCTTTCTCGTTTTCTGTGACCTTTTCTGGCGTGTGTTTATACCATCTTTTTTCTGTTGTTATTCCATAGTGTTGGCATAGCTTCCAGTGTATATAGGTCCCAGCTCTGTCGTGTCTGTGAATATATTCCTTCTTAGTCAGGACTGGGCAGCCAGAGATAATATGATTTATTGTTTCTTGTTTATTATTATTATTATTAGCATACTGGGAAAAATGCTTACTCCTACTCGTTTCAATCATTTGAATGTGGCCATGCTGGAGCACCGCCTTTAGTTGAACAAATCGACCCCAGGACTTATTCTTTGTAGGCCTAGTACTTATTCTATCAGTCTCTTTTGCTGAACACACTAGCATCAGTTGTCAAGTGATGGTGGTGGGACAAACATATACATACATATGTACATATATATACATATATATATATCTATACGTATATATATATATATATATATATAGAAGCCCGTCGTATATATATATATATATATATATGTATGACAGGCTTCTTTCAGTTTCCGTCTACCAAATCCACTTACAAGGCTTTCGTCGGCCTGAGGCTATAGTAGAAGACACTTGCCCAAGATGCCACACAGTGGGACTGAACCCAGAACCATGTGGTTGGTAAGCAAGCTACTTACCACACAGCCACTCCTGCCAAGTGGTATTTTGTCCATCTTTATGTTCTGAGTTCAAATTGTACCGAACTGGCTTTACCTTTCATCCTTCCAGGGTTGATAAAATATGTACTTGTTATACACTGGGGGGGGGGGTCGATGTAATTGATTTACTCTTTCTCCCAAACTTGCTGGCCTTGTGCCAAAATTTGAAATTATCATTATTATTATTATTATTATTATTATTATTATTTTTCTAAATGCTTAGCGAAATACTGCTAAGCATTACCTCCTCACCTTACTATGGGCAAAGTGCTTGATTGAAAGGGGTCTTTTTTTGTAACTGAGAATATACACACACACACACAAATATATGCATATATAAATACACATGTATGTATATATGTATACTATGATATATATATCTTTTATATACACGTACATGATATAAATATACACAAATACTTAAATACATATATAAACATACAGATACATACAAACACACACACATATATATATATATATATACATAGCCCTGGTCAAACCATCCAACCCATGCCAGCATGGACAACAAACATTAAATGATGATGATATACACACACATACACACGTGTATGTATATATATATATATATTTATATGTATTTTTAGATCTCTACCAAATATATATATATATATATATATATATATCCATATATATGTGTGTGTATATATATATATATATATATATATATATATATATATATATATATTTGTGAATCAGTCTTGGTTTTTTTAAGTGTTGTATAACATGCTAGGTACTAAGGAATGATGTTACAAAACACAACTTTAGTTTCACATATGAGTTTAAAGTGTATTCCCGATTAGTGGTTGCTGCTAAGAAATATATCTTTTAAATTTTATATGGCTATTATAATTGATTTCAAAAAATTACATTAATTTTGCCACAATGATAAATTTTTAGTTTCTTTATTTGAAACACACTTCATCCCCTAAGGGTCTTTGTCGAAATCCTGCTGAATGTAACTATCTTGTCTGGTCTTTAAGGTTGACTGGCATAAATTCCTGTAATATATTAAATGAATAAAATAAATTCTTGAATAAAAAAAAAATATTTAGAGAAAAAAATCTGTGAAACGAGGTAATCTCTCTGCAAATTTGAATTGTGGCTTAAAATCTCAAGTGAAACCACTTACTACTACTAAAGTCCTTATTAGATGTTACAAATTTTTCTGCACATCTATTTCCTTAAAAATTCATAGTGCTCACAATATAATAGGGGTAGGCATTTTGGGGGTGCAACTTTATTTCAATTCTTGGTGGATGGTTTTCGAGCGAGATCATTGCCAGTGCCCCTGGACTGGCTCTTGTGCGGGTGGCGCATAAAAGACACCATTTTTGAGTATGGCCGTTGCCAGTACCGCCTGACTGGCCTTCGTGCGGGTGACACGTAAAAGCACCCACTACACTCTCTGAGTGGTTGGCGTTAGGAAGGGCATCCAGCTGTAGAAACTCTGCCAAATTAGATTGGAGCCTGGTGTTGCCATCCGGTTTCACCAGTCCTCAGTCAAATCGTCCAACCCATGCTAGCATGGAAAGCGGACGTTAAATGATGATGATGATGATGATATATATGTTTGTGTATGTATTTGTGTGTGTGTGTGTGTGTTATATGTAAACATTTTACTAAGTCACTCTGTTTATAATAATTATTTTTTTTTTTTGTTTTTCCTGCCCTCAATCTTTGCTCCACTTATCATCTTTTCTGTACCTACTCAGCCAGCCACCCTGCCTCAAGCCACCCAGCAGCATCATTGTCACATTAGTGTTAGAATCTTCTCAGATCTCATCTCAGAAGTATCGAAACAAAAGAATTACAGGAGTTTACTTGAGATATTATAATTATCTCTAAAGCTGTCAATTACATTAACACTTCTCTGGCTGTCTGTCTGTCTCTTTCTTCCCCCCCCCCACCCTTGCTCTCTCTTTCACTTTCTCCTCTCCTTCTCTCTGGTTATGTATGTGTGCGTGTGTACATGTGTGTGTGTGTGTGTGTGAGAATCTATTTGTGCTTGATATATGTGTGTGTGCATTTGTTTGTATGTGTGCAATATATGCATATATATATACTATATATACGTTTGTCTCTATATGATTCTCCCTCTCTTTCTCTATCTGTCTGTCTCTCCCTCTCTCTCTCTCTCTCTCTCTCTACTTATGCATATGCGTATCTTTTTGTGTATAGCTGTATACATTCATCTGTATCTGTGCATTTACATGTATGTATGTATGTTTGTATGTATGTGTGACTTTTTCTCTCTCGCTCTCTGCTCGTGTGTGTATGTGTGTCTTTTTGTGTCTGTATCTGTATATACATATTTGTGTGAATGTATGTATGTATGTATGTATGCATGTGTGACTGTCTCTATCTGATTCCTATTCCTTCATTCTCCAATTCCCAATTTCTCTCTCTCTCTCCCTCTCTCTCTCTCACCTTCACTCTCTCTCTCTCTCTCTCTCTCTCTCTCTCACACACACACACACTCACGAACGTGTGTGTGTATGTATTTCTTTGTCTAATACTTCCCTGCCTTGCTCTCCTCCTTCCTCTCCCCTCACTGACCCATACTCCCTCCCCCAACACTCTCTACTACTGTTACCACCACCACTACCAACCTCCCCACACACACACACGTTTCCATCTTTATTTATTGCCTAATGTTTCCAAGGCCAAACACAACACACAAACCCTTTCTCATTCTCCCTTTCATCTTTGATCCTTTCACTTAATTCTTTTGTCTTTCTCTCTCTCTCTCTCTCTCTCTCCCACTTTCTCTATCTCTCTATCTCTCTCTCTCTTTTTCTATCTATCTATCTATCTATCTTTATTGCTCTTTCTTCCCAACAGTTATCTCCTCTTCCTCCCTCTTTTTCGTCTTTATCCCTTTTGCATTCTTTTACTTACTCTATCACTCTCATCTCTCCCTCTCCCCCCTCTCTCACAACACCAAAGAAGCAATGTACAAGCTCCTGCAAGTCACAAGACCTGCTGAAAATAGCAACAAAATCTCCCTCAGATCTCTTCTACCAGCTCAAAGGCAATGACATACATTGGACTATGGGTTTAGTCTTAGATAAACTTTGATTGGATGGTCACGTGTGGAACGTCTTCCATCACTGGTTTGTGCAATTAAAGACAACAAAGGGCCGAGCAGCAGCAATACCTTATTACAGTAATCATAAAGGGATAACAAAGCCTCTCTATATGGTCATAGAAATAGCAGCCAAATCCTCTTGGATCACAGCCTACCATCCTTCGAAAAGGAAGGACATGTCAGACAACATGATCTTAGAAGTATGGGGGGAAAATATATTGGTCATAACTGGAATGCCTTTGATCACAGGTCTGCTCAGTCAAGTTAAAGTCTGTCTTGGGGCTACAAGCCCATTAGAATGGAGTGTTTCCCCTGTTTCCGTGGTGATTTAAGCAATTGAGAATATAAAACATCCCTCTGAACAGGATACTGGTCCATTGTAGAGTTAACCTCCTGCCACCATCACCACCATCCAGCTGCTGCCAAAATTTGTTTAGAGCTGAGTGTACCAAAATAAAGTGAAATGAAGTGTCTTGCCCAAGGAAACATTGTGCCACCTAATCTGAAAATTGAATCTTTGACCCTAATAGTCATAAACTTGACACACAAGTCCAGTGGTTCTCAGGGTCCGTATGGCCCCTCAGGGTCCATATATGATTTTTGGTGGGATCCACGTGACAAAATGATAAATTGGGGATCCTCAATTGTATTTTAAGGACCCTTGGAAAAATTTTGCTTTAGATGTATGCATTGGTATGTATTGCAAGAAACAGCTAGGGTTCTTTCTCTAACATTTTATATAGTTCAACATACACAATGTGTGAAAAAACAAAATAGGAATTTTGAAAGAAGCATCTATAAAGCCAGATTTTAAACATCGAATTGGCTATGGGGGTTCACCAGGATAAAATTGTAATCAAAGGGGTTCATAGATAAGAAAAAAATGGTTCAGAACCCCTACTCTAACTACTAGGCCTCAAACCTTCAGGGGCTGAGCTCAGAATACACAAGATCAACTCTAGAAGGATAAATAGCAAAGTTGACCTCAGCAGGATTTGAACTCAGAATATAAAGAGCCAGGAGATATACTATAAAGCTTTTTGTTGGTTGTGCCATTCATCCTCCACTTCCTCATAATCCTTTCTACTAAAAGCACAAGGCCTGAAATTTTGGAAGAGGGGACGAGTCAATTACATCGACCCCAGTGTTCAACTGGTACTTAGTTTATTGACCCTGCAAGGATAAAAAGCAAAGTCGACTTCGGCATACAAAGCATTTTGCCCAGCATGCCAGCTCACTGCCTTTCTACTTCCTAATAATAATAATAATAATTGTTTCTATTATAGGCACAAGGCCTGAAATCATAAGGGAGGGGCTAGTCGATTACATCAATCCCCACCCTGTGCTCAACCTCAAATGGATGAAAGACAATGTCGACCTCAGAGGAATTTGATAATAATTAAAATAATAATAAGGACAATTTCAAATTTTGGCACAAGGCTGGCAATTTTGGGAGAGGGGATAAGTAGATTACATTAACCTCAGTGCTCAACTGGTACTTATTTAAGTGACCCCGAAAGGATGAAATGCAAAGTCAACCTTGATGGAATTTGGACTCAGAACATAGAGAGAGAGATGAAAAGGTGCTAAGCATTTTGCCCAGCATGCTAATGATTCTGCCAGCTCGTCACCTTAATAATCCTTTTTACTATAGGCACAAGGCCTGGAATTTGTGGGGATAGTTAATTACATTGACCCCAGTACTTGACTGGTACTAAATTTATGAAAGGCAAAGTCGACCTTGGCAGAATTTGAACTCAGAATGTAGCAGCAGACGAAATACCGCTCAGAATTTCACCCAGCGTGCTCACGATTCTGCCAGCTCCACCACCTTAATAATAATAATAATAATAATAATAATAATAATAATAATGTGATCCTTTTTTCTATAGGCACAAGGCCTGAAATTTGGGGGAGGGGGATTATCAATTACATTGACCCCTGTACATCGACTCCTTAGAGGATGAAAGATAACGGTGTACTCAGCAGAATTTGAACTTAGAACTAAAAGACAAATGAAATGCTGCTAAGCATTCTGTTCAGGGTGCTAACGATTCTGCCAGCTTGCCACCTTAATAAAAATAACAATAATAACAATTTAAGGGAGGTAGAGAGGGGGGGGGGGTTAAAATGACACAGTTTAATTGAAATATTTTTTAATATTTTTTAATTAAAAATTTTTTTTTTTCAAAAATTTAAAACACAAAGCAAAACACAAAAAATAAAATTGTAAAAACAAAAAATAATAAACAAATACTTTCCTGTCAGGAAATTATGAAAGAATAATCTTTCTTTGAATTTTTGTTTTATGTGTTCCACACACAGAGAGAGTGAAACAGAAATAGTCCACATATGGTGTTTTATATGAAGAGAGAGATAAATAGAGACAAAGAGAAGAGAGAGAGGCAGAAAGATATAACGAGAAAGCAAGGGAGATTATTGAAGAGTTTGAAAGACATTTTTGGCAATGCAACGTATTTTGTTTGAGTTTATAACTAAATGTTTAAAGTAAATACATTGTTATAAGAACAGCCGACAGACAGGCTAAGACAGTTTAAATATTTAATTTTGTTTTTGATTTCTTTTACGGCGGGGGGGGGGGGGCTTTTATTTTTAATGTTCTTCCTCCTATTTTGTTATGTTGAAATAAATAAATGGAAATTGTCAAAAATCTCTTGTAGCTAACAAATATATCATAATTTTTAGTTAAATAATCAAAACTCATTTCTCTCTTTCTATCTCTCTCTCTCTCTCTCATTCTCTCTCTATCCCTCTATCTCTCTCCCTCCCTCCTCACACAAACACTGGCATACACACATCCCTATTCTTTCTGTCTTTCTCTCTCCCTATATATGTGTGTATGTATGTATGTGAATGTGTGTGTGTGTGTATATATATATATATATATATATATATATATATATGCATGTGTATATGTGAGTGAAAGTGTATATATATGTGTGTGTGTGTGTATATACAAATATGTATGTATGTGTGTGCATGTATATATATACATATATATATATACACACACACACACTTACACACACAAACACACACATGTACAAGGAGCAATAAAGACATATAATGGGCCAAGAGACATATGTATAAAAGCTAATATACACCCAAATTATAAGCAGCAATATATATACATTTATAATGGACTATATAAATCTTAAACATACACACATATAAACACACATAATCATCAATCCTCAAATATTGTGTACACATGCACACACTCACAGAGAGCAATACACACACACTCACACCCACACACACACACACACACGTAGCATTGATTTCAGTCTATTGCTATATCATACTTGCCTTCCTCTTCATCTTTACTCAGTCTAAGTTCCTCTCTCTCTACATATGTATATATATGTATGTATGCATGTGTGTACATGTGTATACATATGTGTATGTGTATATGTATATATATATATATGTGTGTGTGTGTACATGTATGTTTATGTATGTGTGAGTGTGTGTGTATGTGTGTATATATGTACATGTATGCGTGTATATTTGTATGTCTCTCTCTCTCTCTCTATATATATATGTACATGTATGTGTGTATGTATATATATATATATATATACACACACACACATGCAAATGTATATTTGTGTGTGTATGTAGATGTATGTGTATATATATATATGTACATGTGTGTGTATTTGCATGTATGTCTGTATACATATGTACATGTGTGTGTGTGTGTGTATATATATATATATATATTTATATACACACACCACATGTGAATGTACATTTGTGTGAGCATATGTATATACATGTATGTGTGTGTATATATGTATATGTATGTGTGTATGTGCGTGTGTATATTCAATGCTCCACTTGTGCCTTTAAATTGGGGTGGGGGGTGTTCTGTGTTTTTTTGTTTCATTTTCTACTTAAAGTCATAGTCTGATTCAGACACACAGACATAGTCTCAACGTTTTATATCCACACACACACACACACGCATGCATATTATCATGCCAATCACACAACATATATTCACACACAAGCCTATATATACACACACCAATATAACACCAGTCATCCAGAAACTCATGTATATGCATGCTTGCATCAATAGTACACCACTCACACAAGACACACACACACACACACACACACACACACACACACACACACACACACACATATTCAGATATCAGACATGTTTACACCAAAGTAATACCAGTCATCTACACACATGCTTACAACACTTCAGCAGTCACACACACTTCAGTAATCACATGGACACACACACACACACACAAACACATGCTTGCATCTTCATCTCAATCCTTGCATGTACACACACACATGCTCATACACACACATGCTCATACACACACATGCTCATACACACACATACTTGCACCAACATTCAACCAATCGCATACAACACACAAACACGCACTTATATACGCACATGCTCGTATCAACACTACACCAATTACGCATCCTCACACAACACACATACAGATACACATATACACACACATACATACACACATATCCAAGAATATAACAAAAATCACGCCCAGATTTCTACGCCCTCATAAACACACACACTCCAGTATTATGATAGCCATACACATATGCATACCCACGCGCACACACAGAAACAGATACCAAGTTAAGGAATGATAAACGTACACGAGACACACATAAAGACAAGTGAGTGAATCAATAAGAAAGAATCAGACCATTCTTTTACAGTTCCTTACAAGAGAACACCCCCACCAGCTGCCTACTACAGACCCCACTCCGAAACACTTTGTTGTTTTGTTGTTCATTTTGTTCTGATTTTTGGAAATGGGGCTTTATAATTTGTTTTATCATTTCTGGTGATTTGCAACAGAAAACTGAGAATTTGGTAAAGATGAAAAATAATAATAATAATAATAATAATAATAATAAAGAAAAAAGGGAATGTATATAGATTTTTAAAAAAAAACATAAAAGAGGAAAAGAAAGAGGACAAAAGGAAAAGAGGAGAGGGAGTGAGAAGAGGTGTGGGGAGAGGAAGAATTAGAAATTGAAAATTTTGTGAAACACCAAAACTAGATTAATAGGAAATGTCAAAACCAAAATGCAATGTTTGCGTGTGTGGATGTGGATATGTGTATGTAGATGTGTGTGTGTATGTGTAAGTTTATGCCTGGTTTATAAGTTAGATGTCGATATATATATATGTGTATATATATATATGCACATGTATGTGCGTGTGCATGTGTGTTGGTGTGTGTTTGCGTGAGAATTAAAATTTTGTATCTGCTTTGGACATTTTGTTAAAGCATTCTTGTGTTTATAAATGCATGTGTGTGTGTGTGTGTGTGTATGTGTGTGTGTGTGTGTACATATATTTATGCATGCATCACAATCATGTGGTTTCAGGTTCAATCCTACTGCACAGCAAGTTGAGTGTCTTCTCTACTAAGGCCCCTGGTCAACCAATCCCATGTAAAGGAGTTTAATTGACAGAAACTGCAACAAACCAGTTGTGTGTGTGTATATGTATATATATATGTGTGTGTGTGTGTGTGTGTGTGTGTGTGTGTACATGCATGTATGTGTGTTTGTGCATACACATGTGAGTGTCTGTGTGCACACGTGTGTGTATGTGTAGAAACTGAAAGTAGCCTGTCATATGTGTGTGTTACTGTCTCCATGCCTTGACATTGCATCGTAGCCGTAAACAAGTGCCACCATCATACAAGCGTTGTCCTTCATTTCCAATCTTCTATGAAAACATGTCTGGCCTTTGGAGAAATATTACCTTACTTGGATACAGGTGAGGGTTGGCAACAGGAAGGACATCTGACTGTAGAAAATCTACCTCAACAAATTCATTCTAACCCATAAAAAGCAAATAATTAACAAAGATGTCCCAGAAGCACTACAGCCGTTTCAAGCAGCTCCATTTAATTAATCAATGCAAGCATTACATTAATTTGAAATAACCTGCTTTCCTCAGATGCATAAGACCATATAGGTTTTCAACATACAGGATATTCCATAAAAATTTTTTAGCAAATTTTTCATCAGAACTTCAAGCTGTGTAGACAATACTAGACTGACTTGGTGCCTCAACTTAAATACCTAATTCAACTGAATCTTAATTATATATATATTCATTTATTCATTCATCCAATGAAATTTAAAGCCTTTAATTGTGTAACAAACAACCAGTATTTAGAAATTTACAACTCTGTGTTTCCATTCAAGGTATTTCAATCAAGTAAGGTTACATATAAAATGTTACATGTAAAATGTTACATGTCTCTGATGATTTAACAATGAATTCTGGTTATATAATTTGCCTAGTCTAACTAATAATGAAACTTGTGTAAGATAGTTAAGCTAAATATCATATAGACAATCACTCATGTTTTGTTTATATTATGTATGTATTTGTGTGTTTATGTTTCTGCATAAGTGTTTGTTTACATTTTCCCTTTTCTGAGAATCTCTGAGCTACAAGGAGGAGTGATGTGGAATGAGAGGTCCCATATGGGGAAAATAGTTAAGAATTAGATCAGCAGACCTATCATCAGACAATTCAGCTAGGGACATCCTTTGAGTGAATCCAATGTAAAGATGATGTGTGATTTGAGTCAGATTTGGATGCTGTGTTTAAGGAGTCAAACAATGGTACCTTGGAAATAAGTACCACAAAGTGGTAAGGTGGTACAGCTTAAAACTCTTGAACAGCTGAGCATCAATACTTGCACAGATGCAGTTTTATGATAATACTCACAGGAATTCTATAGAGTTAATCACTCATCGATAAATCTGTCTGAATATGAAATGTCAAACAACTGTCAGTGTTGAGATCAATACAAATTGGTCAATGAGTTTAAAGATTATCTGTTGAATAGGCATAGCTGTTTGGTTCAGAAGGTCACTTCACAACTTAAATGGTTTTAGTTTCAATTTTACTGCGTGGCACCTTGGATAAATGTTTTCAGCCTTGGCCTTGAGTTAACCAAATACTTGCATGTGACATTTGATAGACAGAAAGTGTAATACATCAGCCTGTCAAGCATCAAGACCTGGCCCTTGGGTGGTTTCTAAAAGAGTTTCACTCTTTAGCAAACCTCTGGGTCAGATCTCCTGTCTGAGGATAACTTCCTCATTTCCACCTGCCAATCACAGAGACCCTAAAAAGGGTCATGTGCTTTTTTTTTTTTTTTTCAAAGCTATAATTTTTCTTTTGGGAATAGTGTCGTGTTGAATTTATACATACTTATATAACCCTCCCCACCACCACACACACATGCACGCACTCTCTCACATACACACACATACATGCACACACACACACACACACACACACACACACACACACTCATATAAATACAGTTTTTTAATATTTTACTTAGGTATTCTGATGCTAATAACCTGGTGTAGAACTCAATATATATATATATGCTTCTGAATGAAGTCTTGGTCAGGTACAGAGCAGTAATAACAGATGATAAAGAAATAACCAATTATAGTCCATAAGGCAGCAATCTAGCAGAAACGTTAGCACGCTGGATGAAATGCTTACCACTATTTCGTCTGTCTTTACATTCTGAGTTCAAATTCAACCAAGGTTGACTTTGCCTTTCATCCTTTTGCGGTCGATAAATTAAGTACCAGTTGCATACTGGAGTACATCTAATCATCTGGTCCCCTCCCCAAAAATTTTGGACCTTGTGCCTAGAATAGAAAAGAATTATAGTTCATAAGATATTCAGTTATTCCTTTGTCATCTCTTATCACTACTGTATATGTATATATATATATGTGTATATATGTGTGTATATATGTGTATAATAGATCAGGATTTAAGAGAATCAGGCATTTAAATGGTAAGGCACCAGGTTAGGTTGAAAAAATATGTACACAACAACAATAGAGGAATATATACATAAGTACCGAAGTACAAGCAGAAAGATATTCAGGTTATGTATATGATTAACTGTACCTGAGTGAGTATATCATAAGCCCTGAGGTCAATCAGGAAGCACACATTGCACTAAATACATGGTCCATAATATACTTTGGATCTATGCCAGGAGCAGGTTATTTATACATATATATATATGACATTAACATATGGTCTTGTATCTTTTCTGAATCATTCAGATAAGTAGCAGTAATATACCAGTTGTCAGTTGAAGGAAGAGGTATTGTTTTCAGTCATGTTTGTTTGTCTGTCCATGGACAAGATATCTCAAGAACCACAGGATGGATTCGAATGAAACTTTCAGGGATGTTCGGTCTCATGACTGGCATGAACTGGTTTGATTTTGGGATCAATCTGGTACTAGACAAGGATTCTGGATTATTTTTCCTGTTTTTTTACTTAATTTTTGAGAGCGGTCGGGTTCATTTTTAGTATTCTCATTTGTGAGAGCAGTTGAGTTTATTTCAGATACTCTCATTTTAAAAATCATCTCCGGCTAATCATTGAGAGGATGTTGGTGCTGCCTTGGTGGAGATTTGCACTCTCTGAGTACTCTTGTTATTTTTGTTGTTGTTGTTGTTGTTTCTCCTATGATATTCTTGTAACAATCATCCATTCTCTCTATTTTCAGATGAACCGTCCAATACAAGTCAAACCTGCTGATAGCGAGAGTAGGGCAGGTCAGTCTCACTTTTCTCTTTCTATTTTACACATTCATTGTCAACTTTTTTTTTTATAAAATATAAAACTGAAGTGAATGATTGACAGACACAATACATGATTTGAAGTCATCTATTTTTAAAAAGTCAGTTGTAACTTTGAAGTTTTCTGCTATGGAAGAAAGACTTATGAAACACCACCAGTTTGATAAGCCTTTCTCAGCAAACCTTTGAAATCACAGTGAGCATTTGTAATACACCACACACAAACATTGTCACAAAAAACAATCAAATTCATCATTCTTGATAAATGCTTTAACAGTAAGCGCATGTTAAGAAAACAAAAAAGAATTTTAAGCATCTTTTTCCTTAATTTCACGTTTTTGTTTGATCTTGCTTTGAATTACGGTGAAATGATTATTTCCCTTGTAATAACTGTGACTGTTAGAGGGACGGCATGTTTTTTATTTAAAATGTCTTTAATGGTCCAAACCATTACAATAACAAGTAAAAGCTAAAATATTAGCTACATTAAGATATTGTTACCATCTGCTTAATACCTAACTTCACTAGTGACACTTCAATGGGAGGTTTTTCTGTCTCACCATGTATATATATAGTTTTATGTGTATTTACTGTTTGAAGATATATAAGAGGTATACTTTTCTTCCAAAAAATGTATTTCAACAAATCACCCAAGTTGGTCCTGTTATAATTTTGTTCCTGGTGTTGAATATGCTCTGCTGAAATTAGAGTTGGTCTAATATGCTCATGTGTCTTTTATGTCATCAAATATGGGATGAATGTGTGAACATATATATATATATATATATATATATATATACACACACACACAAAATATGGGAGTTTAGTTCACAGGTGATCTAAATGACTAGGTATGCTGGGTAAGTGCTGTAATGGATTACCAGGGCTCCAAGCTCCTAGCCGAGACGGGAGTTAGGGAAACATTGTAGATTTTGTCTTGCCTTAGCATTTGTTGTCCTCTTCAATTAATACATAAATATATATATATAAAGTCAATCTTTAATTGGTGGACCACTCAAGTAGAGCATCAGTTTCATTTAACGTGGAAATGGTTGACAGTAACTTTGAAGTTTCATTGCAACTCTTTATATATGTAACACTTAACTAATGAATAAAATCAAAGACACAATGTTTATATACTTATTTTATTTATAAAACAATTAACCGATAAATAAGTTTTTTTTTTTTTGTTTTTTTCTATTTAGAGTGATATATGTGAGTCAACAGCTCAAGGAGCTTAGCAACTGTACTTTTATTCACTGCGACTGTAGATTCAAGTTCAGCCATTTGTACTTTCCTTAGGTATCAAAATAATGATGTAGTACAGTTTGTTTAAGATCTATGAAGCATCACCAACATAGTTTACCATAGCAGAATATATATCTTATAAATATTAATTATATTATTATTATTACTATTATTATTATTATTATTATTATTATAAATAATATTTATATTACCTCTTTGATTTCATTCACTGTAGCAATAAGATATTTCTAAGTTTGTATGAATGATGTTATGATTCAGTATTGAAAGAACACAAATTCTGCTAAGATTTTTAATGCAAAAATATTCTCACCGTTTATAAAATAATGTTGTCGTTTCTACAAAGAACAAATAAATGATGTTTACATTAAGATAGTTTGAAGTGTGTGAAGTGTTGTTGGATCAGGTATAATAGCAGTCACCGTAGTGAGTTTCTTGAAGTTAGCTGGTTATGGTACATTACTGCTGCTACCAAAGTCATTGTCATTGTTGTTCATTATCATAGCAGATAGCAGCAGAGAACTGTCCATCAAGCTGTCTGCTCTAGCTTCTACTCGTTAGTAGATAAAATGTCCTAAATTCATAACCAGTGCTCTTGGTCAGAAAGAAGTGCACCGAGGATTTATTCCTGTTCCACCAGAAGTTTTGAATAGTTAATGTTTTGATGACAGTAATATTTCTGTGAATCATGTTTGTGTACTTAGTTGTTTTTTTTGCATTGAATACAGTAATTTGGGTTCAATTTCAAGGTGTTTTGCAACTACTAAATACTCTTGCAACAGTGCCAATCCTACTGAAGGATGTGGTAATTGTTGCTCACATATGTTTGTTTTCTTGGTTTTAGTTGTTAGGTCTGAAGAAACGAGAAGCAATTAGAGTTTCTATAGGTCTTTTTTGATCTCTGACATAAGTCTACATGAATACCAACAACTAAAGGCTTTAAGAAATTCAGATTAGGGAAACAGAAGTTTAAACATTTTTTTTCCTTAATTTCAAATTTCTGTTAGATCTGGCTTTTAATTATAGTGAAATGATTATCTCCCTTGTAATAGTTGTGACTGTTAGAGGGACCATGTGTTTATTAACCCTTTTGTTACCATATTTATTTTGAGATGCTCTGTGTTTCTTTCAATTAATTTTAAATATAACAGGGAATTTAGTAAAATAACTTAGTTACCATTAAGCTGGTGTTAGGAGCGTAAATTGTGACTAAGGTTTGGTGGAAGATTTTAATTCAAAACTTATGAAAACAAGACATTTGTACTCAGAGCCAGAGCCGGGTTGGTATCAAAAGGATTAAAGATGTGTCTTTTAATAATCGCTTCTAAAAATAGACACAAAGCCTGGAATTTTGAGGGAGGAGAGTACTCAATTATATGGACCTAAGTACATGACTGGTACTTTATTTCATCAACCCTCGAAAGGACAAAAGGTGAACTTGGCGTCAGTGTGATTTAATGCAATTTTAGCTTGATTGTGAAGTTTACAAAATTTTTTATCATTCCATGACCAGAACATGTGGGATTGCTTGGACTGGTTTCAATTTTTTTGGGGATCTCATCAGAGAACAACAGTCTTCCTCTGTCCATTGAGAGACAAATAACTTCTGAAAATGGTGTCAGAAGTGGTAGCAAGAATGGTATTGCTGTGATAGAAGTAGTGGTGTTAGTGGTAGTGGCAAATAGTGGTATGGTCATGGCAGTGCCTGTGGTGATAACAAGTAGTGGTACTGGTCGTAGTATTAGTGGTAGTAACAAATAATAGTATGGTTGTTGTCCCAGTGGTAGTAGTACTAGTAGTGGTGTTTGAGGTGGTAACAAGGAGTGGTATGGTTGGTGCACCAGAAGTGTAACATCAGGTGTGGTGATGAGAAGCAGTTTTGTTGTTAAAATAGAACAAGTAGTATAAGTGATGGTAACTAGTAGGTGGTGGTGGTAGTGTTGTGGTGACAAATACTGACTGTGGTAGTTATTGTCTCATTTCAGTGTATTCAATATA
>NC_142935.1:67343042-67370542 GCF_046866305.1 Octopus bimaculoides
GTAGGCACCCGAATATCATATCCCAAAAGGATAGGTGATCAAAATCAAAAAATAAGCAACACGGATTTCAAAGGTGATTGCAGTACGCATGTTTCATGCTACTCCAATTTATTTAAGTAATGCGAGCATATATATATATATATATACATATATATATATATACATATATATATATATATATTTAATTGTATGTGTGTGTGTATTTACATGTATGTGTATGGATGGATTTAGATTCGTAGCTGGATAACTGGGTGGATAAGACGGTGCATGGCTGAATGAATAAGTGGGTGGCTGGATGGATGTCTACTTATTGTTTAGCCCTTGGTCTTAGTCAGATATGAGGTTGAAAACATATATAAACAGTGATGTTACGAAGCAGACCCATCCTCTCTAGTGTTTCTCTTGTTTTGTTTTGGCAAGCTCATGCTTAGTGTATCTAAGACTACACTATTTAATGTGTCTTTCCTTTTCTGTTTCTTTAAGATGGTAGGGAGTGATTTAAGGAGGGACGATATTTCTGGCAAGACATGAATTTATAGACCACCCTCATATTTGGAGGTACCCTGCGTATATTATTACTGTATGTGTGTGTGTGTGTGTTTATTGGAAATATATACATACATGTGTATATATGTGTGTGTAGGTGCACACAGACACACATACAAAGGTGTGCTTGTATATATATATATGTGTGTGTGTGTGTGTGTGTGTGTGTGTGTAGAGGCGCAATGGCCCAGTGGTTAGGGCAGCGGACTCACAGTTGGAGGATCATGGTTTCAATTTCCAGATTGAGCGTTGTGTGCGTTTATTGAGCAAAAACACCTAAAAGCACCACAAGGCTCCGGCAGGGGTAGGTAGCGACCCCTGTTGTATTCTCTCACCCCAGCTTTCTCTCACTCTCTTTTCCTGTTTCTTGAGTAAAGCTGCAGTGGACTGGCATCCCGTCCAGCTGGGGGGGGGAGGAACACATACGTCATAGAAACCGGGAAACCAGGCCCATGAACCTGGCTAGGCTTTAAAAGGGCGCATAAATAATATATATATATAGCTGGTTTACGGAGATGCACTTGCATAGCAAGTGACCTGATCTGAGATCGTGTGCTGGAACGAAAACAATTGCAGCGTGGAAAGTGTTTATAAGCCATTTAAAATAACACACAAAATCCGTTAGATTCACTTCAACATTTAAATTTAATTTGTCAAAATATTTTCATCGCTTTGAGACCGTGACCTGTTATTTTGTGTGTTATTTTAAATGGCTTATAAACACCTTCCATGCTGCAATTGTTATATATATATATATTTTAAACAAACTTCTCTCTTTGAAATTTTAGACCTTGAGCCAAATATTGAAAAACCTTGTATTAAGAGTAGTCATTAGGTGGCAAGTTGGTAGAATCATTAACCATACCAAACAAAATTCCTAGAGACATTTCTTCCAGCTCTTTATGTTCCAAGTTCAAATCCTGCTCTAGTTCACTTTGCCTTTCATCTTTTTTGTACTATTTTTTTTTGTACTTTGTAAGCACCAGTTATACACTGGGGTCAATGTAATCGACTTAATTTTTTACTCCAAGCCGCCCTCATGGCAAAAATTTTAAATAATAATAATAATAATTATTATTATTATTATTATTATTATTATTATTATTATTATTATTATTATTATTATTATTAAGGCAGCAAGCTGCCAGAATCATTAGCATGCCTGGCAAAATGCTTTGTGGCATTTCATCCGCCTTCACATTCTTAGTTCAAATTCCACCAGGGTCAGCTTTGCCCTTCATCTTTTCAGGGTCGATAAATTAAGTACCAGTGAAACACTGGGGTCAATGTAATCAACTTAACTCCTCCCCTCAAAATTTCAGGCCTTGTGCCTTTAGTAGAAAGGATTATTATTACTATTATTATTATTATTAGTAGTAGTAGTAGTAGTAGTAGTTATAATAGTAGTAGTAGCTCATTTTTTTTTATTCCTTTGTTTATCATTTCTTAAGTAATCTTTCTCCCCCCCCCCACCTCTATTCAACTTATATATTTCTCAGATGGACACAAACACACGCATGCACACATACACACACACACACACACACACACACACAATCTAGGCTTGATTGATCAGCTAAGATGGGAGAGAAAGTCTGTATGTCTAGTATGTGTGCATGTATGTATGTGTGTGTGTGTGTGTGTGTGTGTGTATAAATATATATATGTGTGTGTGTGTATACACACACACACACACACACAGTACAAGATATTTGGGCCATCACCTCACTCCTCCACCTTAGCTCCCCCCCCCTCAATATGCACTGCTTCATTGATTAAATCAGAACAACCACCACCTTTGCCACCACTACCACCACCACAACCACTACCACAATCACCACCACTAACACTACTACTGCTACCACCGTCATTATTAGTACCATCGTCAGTACCACCACCAGTACTACAACTACTACCACCACCACCACAATCATCACCAGTAATATCACTACCACCTAAACTATCATATTACCACCACAACTACCGATTTTGTTACTACCACTGCTACTGTTACTTCAACTATCACCACCACCACCACTACTACTACTACAACTACTATTACTTAAACTACTACAGCTACCACCACCACCACTACTGCCACTACTACTACTACAACCAATACTACCATCACCACTATTACTACCATCACCACTATTACTACCACTACCACTTAAAGTACTACAACCACTACCATCACCACCACCACTACAACCACTACCACCACTACCACCACCAATATCACCTCTACTACTACTACTACTGCCACCACTATTACTACCCCTTCCACTACTACTACCACCACCACAAGCACTACCACCACTACTACCACCACTACCACCACCAATATCACTACTACTACTACTACTGCCACCACCATTACTACCACAGCCACTACTACTACTACCACCACTACTACTTCTACTACTACTACCACCGCTACTATTTCTACTACTACTACCACCGCTACTACTTCTACTACTACTACCGCTACCACCACTACTACTACTACCACCACTACTACTACCGCTACCACCACTACTACTACTACCACCACTACTACTTCTACTACTACCACTGGTACTACACTACCACTGTGACCACTACTGCTACCACCACTACCACGACCACTACAATGTAAACAGTAAAGCTCACATTGCAGGAAATTAAAACCTTTTACCAAACTACAGTCAGCTACTTTACGGTCTGTCTGTCTGTCTGTCCTACCTTCTCCCTCTCCCTCTCCCTCCCTCTCCCTCCCCCTCTCTCTCTCTCTCTCTCCCGCTCTTCATACACTCTCCCTCACACACACACGCATACCCCCAACCACCTCATGCTGTCCCCAGTTCTGCTTCCTTTATTTTTCTCTAACTTTGCTGGATATATCTTAGACTAAGGCCCCCCCCCTATCCCCGCCCCCTCTCCCACACACCCACCACACCCTGCCCTTCTTACAAGGTGAAGGTGGTGGTGGTGGTGGTGGCTATAGGGTGGTGGGAGGGGGGGGGGGGGGGGAGGTAGAAATTCTCTCCATGGGTTATTGGCTGTGATATTGGTGGTGGTGTTTAAATGTGATGGGCCCATAGTAGCGTCGATGGGGCAGGGGCAAGCGGGGGGGAGGGATTATCACGAACGGTGGTGGGGGAAGGGTAGAGGATTTTCTTCTTTCCATTGGGTGGTGAAGGTGGTGGTGGTGTCTGGAGAGGGTGAAGTGAGGAGCAAAGACCTAAGGCTCTCTTGTTTTATTCCTTTTTTGGTTTGTCTGTTGTTTTTTTCTTTCGTGAGTTTTTGTCTTGAAGCCACAGAACATTGAACTTGTATGGAAAAGGAAATGGTTGGCAGAGGAATCAGTTGAACTCAGTTGGAGTAGTAGGAAAAGCAGTAGTAGTAGTAGCAATAGTAGTAGGAGCAGCAGCAGTAGTGGTGGTAGTAGCAGCAGTAGTGGTGGTAGTAGCAGCAGTAGTGGTGGTAGTAGCAACAATAGTAGTAGCAGTAGTGGTGGTGGTAGCAGCAGCAGTGTTGGTTGTAATAGTAGCAACAGTAGTGGTGGTGGTAGCAGCAGCAGTGGTGGTGGTAGTAGCAGCAGCAGTAGTAGTGGTGATAGTAGCAGCAGCAGTGGTGGTGGTGGTAGTATTGGCGATGGTAGTGGTAACTATAAATAATAATAATGGTAGTGGTGGTAGAAGTAACAGTGGTGGTGGTGGTAGAAGTACTAATGGTAGTAGTGATAGTAGTGGTCGCAGTGGTGGTCGCAAAAGTTCGGTTCCTAAGAGACTCCTCCTCCACCCACTCCCCTATAGTTATGGTCAGTGTACTATTGGTATTTGTGAGGGCACATGGCCAAGTGGTTGTGGTGTTGCACTCAAGATTGCAAGCTCATGGTTTCAATTCCTGGACCGGAGTCATGTTCTTGTACAAAACACTTGCACCTGTTCAGGTAACATCGATTTTTATGAAGAGAGTGAGCTAATGTACGGCATGTACTTTCATTCTTTTATTTGTTTCAGTTATTTGGCTGCGGCCATGCTGGAGCACTGCCTCACAGGGTTTTTTTTAGTCAAAGAAATCGACCCCAGGACTTATTCTTTGTTAGCTTAGTACTTATTTTATCAGTCTATTTTGCTGAACTGCCAAGTTACAGGAACATAAATACACCAACATTGGTTGTCAAACAATAGTGGAGGAACAAAGATACACACACACATGTATATATAAACACATATATATATATACATAGACGAGTGAATGGACAAACGAAAGAAAGGCACACAACAAATATATATACATATATGATATATATATATATATATATATATATATATATATATATATATATATATATATATATATATATATATCATCATCATCATCATCATCATCATCATCATCGTTTAACGTCCGCTTTCCATGCTAGCATGGGTTGGACGATTTGACTGAGGACTGGTGAAACCAGATGGCTACACCAGGCTCCAATCTGATTTGGCAGAGTTTCTACAGCTGGATGCCCTTCCTAACGCCAACCACTCCGAGAGTGTAGTAGGAGCTTTTACGTGCCACCGGCACGAAGGCCAGTCAGGCAGTACTGGCAACAGCCACGCTCAAAATGGTGTATTTTATGTGCCACCTGCACAGGAGCCAGTTCAACAGCACTGGCAACGATTATATACATATTAAATTCAAATCATGATGAATGTAAACAAACAAACGAAGTTTGCTTTACAAGCATTGAGATGTCTTAGAAAGTTAAAGAAGTGATTTTAAATTCTCAAACGCAGGATAATGCTAATAATATAGCCTGGACAGGATAAGCTACCCCTATTTTGCAGAAAAAAGTGTTGGCGGCCAGCTGGTCGGTTTGAGGCTATAGTAGAAAATACTTCACCAAGATGTCATGCAGTAGGAATGAACCCAGAACCATGCAGTTGAGACGCAAGCTTCTTACCACACAGCCATATCTGTGCTTATATATAAATATGACAAGCTTCTTTCAGTTTCCATCTACCAGACCCACTTGCAAGGCTTTGGTCAGCCTGGGGCTATAGCAGAAGACACAAGGTATTACACAGTGGAACTAATAAATATATGTATATGTGTGTGTGTGTAAGACAAAGCATAAATAATGGGCTGTACATATTACTTTATGGTAGTAAAGTCAAATTTACTCCAATAAAGTAATATGCAATGACCATTATTTATACATTGTATGAGTAAAGTCCAGTATAACTGGTACACAACCATGGATTTACAATATAGAATGGTGATGGACTACAACTGCGGATCCTGCCACAAGCAGACACAGAGTTCTCTACTCATCTAAATAATATTATTCGCATTGTGTTTTAACAGAGAACTTATAAAGTATTTTGCCTGGGTTCATAATCTGTAGCTAATAATTCTTGTTTTATATACACACACACACACACACACACACACACACACACACACATATATATATATATATATATATATATATATATACACATGTATGTATATACACATGTATGTATGGGTACAGGCTGTCACCAACTGTGCAAATAACATGGAAAATGAATGAAATACGTAAACACCAAGAAAAAAATGGAAAACAGGACAAATTAACACAGAAAAAAGACCCTTCATCAGTTGTTGGCTGTCGACCTGCTCCTCGTTTCAAGCATTCAAATGAATGGATGGTTCAAATCATCACTGTTCCTGTTTGCAATAGTGTTGTATATTCCAAATATAAATCCATTGTATAATGTAATAGATAACATTCTATAAAATCATTTTATTACATAACCATACCATTTCTTCAGGGGATATTATGTTAGATATTTTCCAAGTAATATTCTACCAAATATTTTGGCAAAACACCAAAATATTTAGTGGCGTATCACCTGGAAAATATCCATCAGAATATCACCTGAAGAAATGGTATGGTTACGTAATAATATGATCTTATATAATGTTACCTATTAAGTTATATAATGGATTCATATTTGAAAATAACGATGTTACTGAAACAAATGCATGTGATGATGCTCTGAACAACCCATTCTTAATCATTCTTGTTTATTAGATATTACACTTTGCAAAATGTACCAATTATTTCTTTAATACATACACAGATTTGCAGTATACTGGGATCCATGAAGAACTGTTTAACTCTGTAGATTGTTGATTTGACCAGTTGAATAGCCTAGAATTTTTTTTTTTTTTTTTTTTTTTTTTTTTGCTGGAACAATCTGTCTAGCCAAAAATATGCAGAGATGCTTCTAAGTTAATTTGCCAAAATCTACTCAAACCCTTCTGTTTTACTATATAAATATTGTTGTGTGTTGGGAGGATAATTACACCAATAATGATAACACTCACACACACAGGTCAATCCCACTTCTTTATTGTTAGTCAGTTGGTTAGATATATACATATGTGTGTGTGTATGTGTCTGTGCCCTCATGTAATATTACTCTGTGTGTGTGTGTGTGTGTGTGTATATAATATATGAGTATATGCATATATATGTACATGTATGTACATACCTTCATCTACATGTACATATAGATGCATATCTGGGTACATGACGTTGCAAAAAAACATGGACAAAATGATAAACAAGGTACAAAAAACACACAGGCCACATAACCAGTAATATAATAGGGGGTGATTCAATTCAATTGACTACTCAAATTTGGCTTTCAAATTTCTGAATTTCTGGCATTCTGCCAAAGGTGGAAATCTTCATTTTTATTTACACTTTCTTTTATAAATAATTTAAAATGGCATGAAGGAGGGCAAGAACGGCGGAACAGGTTATACAGAGCACATAGCAGCTGCAGCAGAAACACTAGTAGTAATAGTAGTAGCAGTAGTAGTAGTAGTAGTAGTAATAGTACAAACTTGAGATACCAGTGTGATAGTTGCGAAACTAATCATTTGAGACAAAGGATGTCCAAAGGGTATTTCAACTTCACTTACAAGAATAATGCCCTTGAGAAAGCTTTCAACATCTCACAATCCACCACCACCACCATCCATCCATCCATCACCATGAAAATCCCAACCCTTCCCCTTCAATCCCCATCACCCCCATCTTTTGCTTTCCTATAAATCTGAGGATTTCTGTCTCACTAAAGAAATCGTTATTTTTTTTTTTCCTTTACTCTTCTCTTTGTGTTTTTTTGTTTCATTCTGTTTCTTTGTTTTCTTTTCTTTTGTTTTATTCTATTTCACTTTATTTTATTTCATTTTATTTGTTTTTTTTTAACATCTTGGATTATTGAGCAATTCAATTAGAATCTGAAACGTAACAGAAAAAGAAAAGAAAATAAAAGAAGAAATTTCTGGAACATTTTCTTGCTTGGTTCCTTTCTTTCTTTCTTTTTTCCTTCCTTCCTTCTTTCCTTCTTTCTCAAGTATGTGAACAGTTGCTAGTGTTAAATACAGTAATTATACAGGGTTTGAGCAAAGTGAAAACTGAACAAGAAAAGTAAAAGAATTTATACTATAATAATAATACTAATAATAATAGTAATTATAATAGCAATAATAATAATAGTAATTATAATAGCAATAATAATAATAATAATAATAATAATAATGATGATGATGATGATGATAATGGGTATATTGGGCATTGCTCGTTTGTACCCCCAGTGTCACTTTGATAGCATGCATTGTTCTCTTACACAGTAATAATAATAATAATAATAATAATAATAATAAATTCTGTTTTATTGGCCACAAGGACTAATATAAATCAAAAACATGTAAGGACAAAGACAGGATGAAGGTTACAAAGGGTTTTGTCCGAATAATAATAATAATGGTTTCAAATTTTGCCACAAGGGTAGCAATTTGGGGGAAGGAATGAGTCGATTACATCAACCCCAAAGTGTACTTATTTCATGGACCCCCGAAAGGATGAAAGGTAAAGTTAACCTCGACGGAATTTGAACTCAGAACGTAGTGAAGGGCAAAATATCGCTAAGCATTTCGTCCAGTGCGCTAACAGTTCTGGTAACTCACCGCCTTAGATAATAATAATAGTAGGGATAATAATAATAATGATAATAATAATATTGATAATGATAATAATGATAATAATGATAATCCTGAAGATAGAATAAAAGTTATTTTGAAGGTTAAACTCAGTCTATATGTACTGAGAATGCTTTTGGCAGCAGAGGCAGGTAAGAGGAAGTATTTTAAAATGTTACTGGATGAAATAGGTGGCTGCTGGTTCTGGTGCTGCTGCCGTGAGAGTGTAGTGTGGTGTGGTGTGGTGTGGTGTGGTGTGGTGGGGAGGAGAATAGAGCAGAGTAAATTGGTCAGTCAAAAGGCTGCCAGAGGCGAAAGCAAGTAAATTGAAGGAATGTAATTTTCCGTCGTCAGTCCAAAGATAATTGGATATTTGACCATTTCAGGTCCGTACCAGATGTCAGCCACATACAGTTTTGTCAACTACAAAAGCACTTACAATCAATTGGCTTCATCTGGATTTTTTCTCCCCTTTTTCCTTAAATGTGTGTCGTGTGTGTGTGTGTGTGTGTGTGTGTGTGTGTGTGTGCACGCGCGTTCGTATGTATATATATATTATATATGTGTGCACACACACAAACACAAAGGCTGGTGTCCAGAAAGTATCTTTACAAAGTCTACACTTTCTTACTCTAAACTGTAAAGGTAATTTATGAACAACCTCTGTGTGTGTGTGTGTGTGTGTGTGTGTGTGTGTGTGTGTGTGTTGTTTGTGTGAAGCATTTCATTTGTGTTTGGTTGAGCAAGCAGTTTAAGAGATTGTTGACCAATGTAATGTTGTATATTGACATCGCATTAACCGAGACTTTCCCCAGTTGTTTTTCTTCAGCCAGGCATGTATTGATCACAATCACCAATTATCATCATCATCATCTACATTGTTTGTATTACCAGCATAATCATCCTCTTCTTCCTCATCATCAACATTTCAGTGCTGTATCAGCACTCTTCTCAGCCCCGTATCTTCTTGTCTATGCAGCCTGGCATCCAGTGATTGCAAGGTCTGATGGCATAACGTGTGGTCTACAGGGTGTGCAGACTGCAAAGAGCAGCCACTGTACATGTGTGTGTGTGTGTGTAAGTAAATACACACACACACATACACACACACACACACACACACACACACACACACACACACACACACATATCTACACTCTAGTCAAAAGCATATTGCATTTAACCCTCTAGTATTTAAGCTAGCAATATCTGGTCCAAATATTTTATCTGCTTTATGTTGAAGCTAGTCAGATCTGGCCTTTCACACTTATCCAGCATTGTCATTCTAAAAGTAAGCAGATCTTTGAAATCTTGAAGCTAAAAGCTAATACATAATTAATTTTTTAAAGATGTTAATAAATAATCATTATATTTAACAAAATAATCTGCATTTGTCTTTTATCTTTTATCTTTTACTTGTTTCACTTGTTTGAATGTGGCCATACTGGGGCACAGCATTGAAGGGTTCTAGTCAAAGATATCGACCCCAGAACTTTATTTTTTTTTAAAAACCTTGTATTAGTTCTGTCAGTCTCTTTTACTGAAGTGTTACAAGAACTTAAGCACTCATCAACACTGGTTGTCAAGCAGTGGTGGAGGACGAACACACACACAAAGACACAAATACGTAGATAGATACGCGCACACACACACACACACACACACACATTTCCATCTTCCAAATCCACCCACAAGGTTGGCCCCAGACTATAGTAGAAGACACTTGTCCAAGGTACCATGCAGTAGGACTGAACCTAGAACCATGTTATTGCGCAGTCACACCTGCACATATATAAATGTATCATCAGCATCATCATCATCATCATTTAAATCAGTGAATCTCATTGAGGGCCCATATGGCCCTTGGGGGTGGGGATCACCATAAGATTTTATTGCTAAAGTTTAGGTTCAATAAATTGGTTATATTTCTACAACACACAAAATATATTAACAAATTTTTTTGTATGTAATTTCTGATATTTAATTATAAAAATAAAATAGGGTTTTTCTTTTTAAATATCAAATGGCTATGAAGGTCCACCTGAATTAAAAAGGAATCAAAAGGCTTCATGGGTAAAAAAAATAGCTGAGAACTATAGCTTCAATGTCTTCCTTTTATGTTGGCATGGGTCAGTCAATTTGATAGGGTCTGATGAATCAGGACTGCATCATGTACCAGTGTCTACTTTGGCCTGGTTTCTATAGCTGGAGGCCCTTCCTAATGCCAAGATTACCTTTCTTAATGCTTATCAATCTTCTACATATTCCTCTGTGTGTTGTTTAGTGATTGATGACAATAAAAACAAGACTATGAACTATAGAAAGAACTCGATGGAATGCAGCTGAGTAATTAACATTTTAGGAAAACAATGTCTAAAATGGATGCACATTCATTTCACTTCTTTGGAAGGCTTTTCAAAGGAATTGCGTGTGTATGTCTGTGTACACATTGGTGATTGTGTGTGTGTCTGGGTCTTTCTAAGTGCTTTATTCCTCTTTAGTTTAGCTCGGTGTTCATGAGATTTAAAACGTTGAAACTGTTTCTGTCTCGCATATACACTCTCAATCCATTTCACAACATCTCTCTCCACACACACACAAACATATATATATATATATATATATATATATATATATATATATGTATGTATAGTTTCTTCTTCATAAAGATATTCTCATCAATTACGTATATGTTCGTGTGTGCATGCGCGTCTATTTAAAACTATTTTAAGAGCAAGTTTTAGGTTTAATACTGTATGTGCCCATATATATATATATATATATATATATATATATATTACATGCACACACATACACATGGAAAATGTATGCTATTATTATCATTATCATTATTATTATTATTATTATATTGCAAACAAATTCTCTGCTAACAGGATTTCCATTTAGTACAGCTATGTGTCATTGCTATTATCAATGCTGCCAACAAATGCTGTTTTAAAAGGGTTAAATTTAACCCTCTGTATGAATCACCAGGCACTGGACAATAAATGAATAGCAGAATTATTATTAATTGCTATACAAAAACATATGGCTACATTTGGAAAAAACAAATTGCAGAGTAGGGGTGGGTGTTTAAAAAGTGGAGTGTTTGAGAGATGCTTCTCATATTGAAACCTGTCTCTCTATCTATTAGTCTGCTTCTCTGTCTCTCATTCTCACTTTCTGTATATCTACTTCCCTATCCCTCTCTCTCCTCCCTATATCTCTCTCTCTCTCTTTCATTTCTCACTATTTCTCTTGCTTTCTTAGTCTTCAAATATATGAATATGTGCATGAGCATACACACACACACACACACATACATATGCATATATTTGCATACATACATATACACATACATATGCATACTCACATATTTCACTGGCATGCATTTAGTTGTGTATATAAATAGATGGATAGACAGATATAGGTGTGTGTATATATATATATATATATATATATATATATATAACATAAATAAAAAATATATACATTCATATATACATACGTATATGTACATACTTACATCTATACACACATATATATATACATCATCATCATCATCGTTTAACGTCCGCTTTCCATGCTAGCATGGGTTGGACGATTTGACTGAGGACTGGTGAAACCGGATGGCAACACCAGGCTCCAGTCTGATTTGGCAGAGTTTCTACAGCTGGATGCCCTTCCTAACGCCATATATATATATATATATATATATATATATATATGCATATGTGGGCACAGGATTCATGTGTGTATGTGTGTGTGTGTTAAATATATAAGCACCAATGTGCTTGTTTGTGCTTCTTTCTTTATGTTTGTATCTGCTTGCAAAATAAAGAGAAAAAGATTATTTGGAAAATAAAGTACTACGCACATATTATGCATTCTTACACACATGCATACATATATACATACACACATACATATGCATTCTCACATATTTCACAGGCATGCATTCAGCTGTATATATATGGATAGATAGATAGATAGATAGAGAGATAGAGAGAGAGATATGTGTGTGCGCACATATATACAGGGTGTCCACAAAGTCTGGGTACATGGGGATTAACACATACTTTAAGAAATTATTATTTCTTATATTTAATTGTTTATGCTATGATTTTATTTACTCCAGGTACCCAGACTTTGTGGACACCCTGTATATACTCTGTGTGTGCATGTATATATATATATATATATATAGCTGACATACCTGGTAATTCCCTGGAAAGTGGGGCTTATTCCTTGGTTCCATTCTCATAACTGTTTTGCTAATGCAGTAGCCCTTAAAACGGTTTTTGTGCATTAACAGAGAATATTGAACTGTCTTAAAGAGGATCTTGTTTTTAGGAATACCCAGTAAGTTATGAATACCCAAATTGTGAAGTCAGTTATGTAATAACATGAAATTAGTTGCCCGATAGTAAGAATTCAAATAAAGTAGCCCAGAAAAGGGCTTTAATGCATTGCCAGAGTATATAGAACTTAGGAGGAAATACTAATAAGGTATGTATACTAAAATCGTGAAGCATGTTACATAATAACAGGCTAATCAGATATGAGATAATAACAATTCAAAGTAAATAACTCTGAAAAGAGCTTTTGTGCGTTCCCAGAGAATATTACCCTCAGGAATGCTAGTGTTGGTATATTTGTGAATAAGTCACTAACAGAAATAAATAGATCTATTGTTTAGGAAAATACTATTTACTTGTTTTAGGGTTGTACTGAATAAATTGCGAAAATAACTCGAACAGTTTGAATACTAGGAAATAAGCATACTCAGTTTGATTTATACCAAATAATTTAGGAAAATGAATGGGTTATTTCCCTTGGCTATATATAAGGTTCCCTTCCAGGGGTGGTTGGGTTATTTCCCTTGGATGCTAAAATAAAATATATTTGTTATATATAAGAATCCCTTCCAGGGGGCCCGATTATCGATGTTTTTCAACAATCTGAGTATGCCATGAGATTTCCAGACATGAGTTCTGCTCACGTGTCAAGTTCCATCAAAATTGATAAAACGATGTAGGAGGAGTTAGCTAACAACTCTACAAACACACCCAGACAGAATTTCCCACATATGTACTAGACTATATCTGTGTATGTGTGTAGGTGTGTATGTACGTATGTATGTATATTGGGTCGTCCCATAAATAATGTGCTTTTTTTATACTTCTTTTATTTTTCAATTCATTTGTCCATGACAAAAAATACTCCTCCAGTACTGTTGTGATCTTGTCTACAGAATTCATATTTTTTCCATCGAAATGATTTCAAAGACTGCAGAATAAATGATAATCAGATGGGGCAATGTCCAGTAAATATGGTGGGTAGTGCATCATTTCCCATTCAAACTGTTCCAGCCTTTGGAATGTCATCCTCACTGTATGTGGCTGAGCATTATCTAGATGGAATAAGACCTTTCGTATTGAAACCAATGACGGTCGTTTTTCTTCTAAGTCTGACTTGCTGCTCAAGCTGCTCAAGCTGCTCACAGTAAATCTCCTTTGTTATCATTTGGTTTGGGTTTAAAAGTTCAAAGTGGATTGAGCATTTCATATCCCATCAAACAGATAACAACACCTTACGTGGGTGAAGACCTTCTTTAGCCTGGAGTGCTGGTGCTTCTTCTTTCCCTCCCCACTGTTTTCAGTGCTTGGCATTTTTATAGAGAACCCATTTCTCGTCACCAGTCACTATTTGAGCCAAAGAAGGTTCAGCAAAGAAGAACACACATTTACTCTGTGTGCGATTAGGCTCAGAAAGTTTGTGAAGAACCATTGACCCAATTTGCTGACTTTTCCGATGGCACACAGGTGTCAATGAACGGTTGAATGACCAAATTCAAGTGTCTTTTCTATTTCCTCAACAGTTACAATGGGATTTTCTTCCTCCAGGAATAGCAAGACATCCTCGTCAAGCTCTACAGATCTTTCTGGATGAGGCTGTAGTTTCCGTTGACACTGGCTTGCACTTATTGTCCGATCCCCATATACAGGATTAATATTCCTCACACTCTCCGTTGTGTTATTGCCTTTATTGAACCCATAAAGCAAAATATGCCGAATATGCTCCTTTGTCACTTCCATTATAGCTTTGAAAAAATAACTGTTAAAATTGAACTACACTCTTCAAAACGTTTACTAAGAATAAGTTTTTATTACAATTACTACTTGCTTTTATAACAAGTTGATGCAGGTAGTTTAATCCATCCCCCTCCGACTTTTAGTTCATGCAATTGAAAAAAAACCGCATTGTTTATGGGATGACCCAATATGTATACATAAGTATATATGTTTATGTGTGTATGTATGTATATATATACATATGTTTGCATGTATGCATGTATATGTATATATTATATGTGTGTGTGTATATGCAAACACACACACACACACACACACAGAAATACCAGCATACAGTTATACACATTTGCACATGCACACACACACACATATGTTCAACAAGCATGCAGATACTGATCATTATAGATAGACCAACACATTCACAAAGGCACACACACACACACACACACACACACACACACATATATATGTGCTCAACAGACACACAGGTATGTATATTCATACCGAAATATCAATGTGCTCCCAAACACACATTGTATGTCAATGTGTATTTGGAATAATGTTGACGTACACACATACACTCTTACAAACATATACATACGTTTACAAACATACACATATGTATACAAGCTTTACAGATATACATTTATGCAGATACACCAACACACTCACAAAAGCACTTACACACGTGCATGCACGCTCACATGCCTCTCTGTCAGGCTTGAGATAGCCCAGCCCTAGTGAGGAAAGGCCACTGTGTTACTCCAAATACCATCGTGGCACATCTCTTGGGCAATTGTCAACAAAGGAAACCGGCCATTGTGCATATACATGAATAAGTTACCACATTAATACAGCGACACATTGCAACCATCATCCCACATAATCATTATCACCATCACCACCACCACCAGCAAGATCAATGCTGCTGCCACAGCCACCAAGGTCACTGCAACCACCGCCACCATGATTGCCACAATCACCACCACCACCACCATGTTCACTGCCACTATGATTGCCACCACCACAATCACTGCTGCCATCATAGCCACCACCGCCGCCGCCACAATCGCAACCACCACAATCACCACCACCACAACCACCACCACCACTGCAATCACGACCACCTCCACCACAATTACAAGTATAGGTTGGTAACTTTTCTGTGGGGCCAGCACAAGTACCTTTTCTGTGAGGCCAGCACAGGTAACTTTTAGGCGGGGCCAGCACAGGTGACTTTTTTGTGCAGCCAGCAAGCATGCTTTTTATGTGGCACCGTTGTTGTTGTTGGCACTCCGTCGCTTACGACGTCGAGGGTTCCAGTTGATCCGATCAACGGAACAGCCTGCTCGTGAAATTAACATGCAAGTGGCTGAGCACTCCACAGACACGTGTACCCTTAACGTAGTTCTCGGGGATATTCAGCATGACACAATGTGACAAGGCTGACCCTTTGAATTACAGGCACAACAGAAACAGGAAGTAAGAGTGAGAGAAAGTTGTGGCGGAAGAGCACAGCAGGGTTCGCCACCATCCCCTGCCGGAGCTTCATGGAGCTTTAGGTGTTTTCGCTCAATAAACACTCACAACGCCCAGTCTGGGAATCGAAACCGCAATCCTATGACCGCAAGTCCGCTGCCCTAACCACTGGGCCATTGCACCTCCACATTATGTGGCACCAATAATGTATTTTATGATTACACCAATTGCAGCAGATGCTGATACAGTCATTTCTTAGTAACATTTGAAAGATCAAATACGTACACCCTTGCTTGCACATGCGTATATCCATGTATATACACTGGCTAAAATCATCTGAATGAGGAGTACTCAGTACATGTTGAAGATTTCCTTTCTTTCCAAAACTGCAAGTTTGTCTCATGAATTGAGTTTCATTTCACTTTGATCTTCAAGCAAAGTCGCAGCAAAAGTATATATTGTACATACGAACAACGTACGTTTATAGCTCGTAGTCATGCAAGTCTCCACGATCTTTTTCTCTCTCCTGATTGTCTATGTGCACAAATCCAAAAAGCAGTAGGTTTCACCTGTGTATGTGGCTCTACATCTGCCCTACAATGTCCATTGTTTGTTTATTTGGTGTGTGTGTGTCTGTGTGTGAGCATGTGTGTATATATATATATATATATATATATATATATATATATATATATATATATATATATATATATATATATATATATACCTACACATATATAAATATATACACACACACACACATATATATATACACACATATATATATATACACACACATATATATATATATATATATATATAGATATATATATACACATATATATACACACACATATATACATATATATACAGACACACACACACACGTATGTGTATATAAATGCAGTTACATTTGTACATGTTCACATATATATATATATATATATATATATATATATATATATATAAATAGTGTTCATAGATATGCGTGTGTGTAAATGGTGTTCATATATGTGCATGTGTATATATATGTATATGTATGTCTATATATATATGTACACACACATATATGTGTGTGTGTATGTGTGCGTGTGTGTGTGTGTGTGTTTATGTGTGTCTCTCATTCTCTTTATATACATAGATACAGACAAATAGATAGGTATATATACAAACTCACACACATAGGTAAGGCTGTCACCTGCTATCCGCGCCCTCCCTCCCTCCCCACCACCTACCCCGTCCAAACCACTTCCAGCCCCTAACCACACCCTCTCACACTTGTACTGGTGGAGAAAGGGTGTTAAACATTAAATAGCTGATGTGTCTGTGCGCATTTGTGAATGCGTGCAGGCGGGCGGGCGGGCATTCGTGCATGTATAACCAATAGTTGGTTTATTCAGTGGGTCTCACCTTTCTACCTCCCCACCGCACCCCAATTTAGTAGCTACTAGTGGTATATAAGTGTTGTTTGGTTGAATGGTGGTGGTGGTGTTGTGTGTGCGGGTATTGGAGTCTAACAATTGTCATCAACCAGCTGTCTGTTCACACTCTGCTTTACCTTACAGATCTTGTTGGCTGCCTTCAGGAAGAAGGAAGTGATGATGATGGTGGTGGTGGTGGTGGTGATGGTGGACTCGTGCATCCACACACAAATGTGTGTGTGTGTGTATGTGTGTGCGTGTAAATGTATGCATTTCTGCAAGTATGTATATGTATATATGTATATATGTGTGTATGTGTGTGTGTTACCTAGTTTCAGTCCTTGGACTATGGCCATGCTGGGGCACTATTTGATTTTAAGTCTGGTACTTATTTTACTGGTCCCTTTTGCTAAAAGTGCTAAGTGGCAGGGACATAAACAAACCAATACAGGTTGTCAAGCACCAGAAATGACTTACACACAAACACACTCACACAAACACACACACACACACACACACACACTCACATACTTACACGTGTGTGTATGTATATATTCGACAGACTTCCACACAGTTTCCATCTACCAATCTACCAAATCCACTTGCAATGCTTTGGTCAGCCCAAACAAGCTCACTCAAATGCTGAGACCTCCATCAGCCATGACTGACCATGGGATTGCACCTAGAAAGTTACCCTCCAAGGCACAAGTCTGGGCAAGGTTGTTTATGGAAGACCAGCAGTCACCCATGCATACCGGCCTCCCCTCTCCATGCCACCAATGTTATCCAAGGGAAAAGCAATGGGACCGATACAGCTTGGCACCTGTGACGTCGCAACTCATTTCTACAGCTGAGTGAACTGGAGCAATGTGAAATAAAGTGTCTTGCTCCAGAACACAACATACAGCCCAGTCCGGGATCTGAACTCACACCCTCGTGATCGTAAACTCAACGCTCTAACCACTGCGCCATGCACCTTCACACTCACTCAAATAAACTCACACATACACATGCACACCGAAATAGATTCTCACACGTACCCAATGGCACACAGGAGGAAGGACGGTACCACGCACAGATGTTTAATACCAGATGGATTTACATTTAAACACGTTGCTTGGTGTTTCTATACATGACCAAATCTCAAACAACAACATCTGAGAACAATACCAGCATCAGCTGACCATTGAAGGCCAAGTCCGGCGGCATAGGCTACAGTGGCTTGGCCACGTCTGCAGGATGAGCACCAGAAGACAGCCACAGCAACTTTTGTGGTGGCGGTGACCCATATGCTGCACTGGAGAATCTAGTGTATTGGACCAAAAAAGTCATAGGCAAAACAAATTGAGGAAGAGCTGAAGTCACAGTACTTTAACCTTGAGCATGCTATGACCAGCACCATGGAGCAGAAAGCGTGGAATAACATCATTACAAGAGTCGATCATCCAGATGCCCCCAAAGCAGCATATTGGGTGAAAGGACTGCACCCCCTCACTCCACTCTCTGGGCGCCACCAAACGATTAAAGATGAAATCAAGGTGTGAACAAACAGCATGCACCTTGTGAACAAACCTCCTATTGTTCACAAGGTGCATGCAAACACTTACACACACATGCCTTATCTGGTCATTGAGTGCCTTTAGAGGGAGTCCAACAGGCCTCTAGTTTGAGAAAAGCGTTTTGCTCTTCGTGGAAGCCTTGAAAAAAACAGGGGTTTAGACTGCCTTTTTTTTCTATCATCAGTATCATCTGACTGTAATATAAAAATCAGTCTTACTATGACCGTTGTTAATAATAAATATTCACTAACATTAACACCCCCACCACCCTCATCAACACTACCAAATGATAACCAACCTTGCCATGACCACCACCACTGATACATCACCAATATTATCATTATCGTGACCCCCATCGATGCATCACCACTGCCAAAATATCGCTCTCAATAACATCGACGATATCAATGGGAACCAACCTCACCATGACCATCACCACTGCCGAAACATCACTCTCAATAACATCGACAAGACCAATGGGAAGCAACCTTGCCATGACCACCACCACTGCCAAAACATCGCTTTCATCAATAACATCTACATCCATGCAAGTCAACCTCACCATGACCAACACCGCTAATCACCAACATCATTACCATCAACATGGCACCACTATCACTATCAATCTCTCCATGACCACCACTGCACCATCACCATGGTTACTCAATACCAACACCATCCACCACACAAACACCACCATTACTACTAAAACTACCACCACCAATCCACCCCACACACCATTTCACCAGACACTATCCCCCACCCGAATCCATTCATATGGGTCGGTGGTGGGGGCTACAAATTGATTGGTGGTGGGGGTTGCGGTGATGATATATATATATATAATATGTAAGACATTGTACTATATACCAGCTGTACTATAGTGACCAACTGACTACCACTCTCTTCCATCACCACCACCACCACCACCTTTACTACTACTACTACTACTAACAAAGCATTGTAGTAGTGGCAGCCATAGTCTAGTAAGAGGAGGAGTGAGTAAGGGATTACATCATGTTGTACCTAACTACCTACAGGTGTTATTGGTGGTGGTGGTGGTGGTAGTGGTGGAGGAGGGGCTATTGCTTGCAGCAGTGGTAGTGGTCTTGATAGTGGTGTTGGTGTTGCTAACTATGGTAGCGATGGCGGCGGTGGTGGTGGTGGTGGTGGTGGTGCCATGGCTTCAGGCCGATCCAGTTACATAGCACTCGGTTCAGTGACATCACACGGAATTGAACTCAGAGACTTTGTAGTCGCAAAACAGTATTAACAGGCCATGTCTATCTGCATCCATGGACTTCGTGTGTTGTCACCTCTGCCTGTATATATATATATATATATATATATATATATATATATATATATATATATATATATATATATATATATATGTATGCATACACACACACAAACACACACAGGGCGGTATCCATAAAATATCTTTACAATGTCTACACTTTCATACTCTAAACTGTAAAGGTAATTTATGAACAACCTGTGTGTGTGTGTGTTTGCGTGTTTAATGTATATACACACATGCACACTCACACATTGAGTGAGGTGGTGGGAGAGAAGAATGACTAGTGCTGCAGAGTGTTGTATTAGACAAAGAAACATTACTAAATCTAAAAACAATAAAACAAAATAGCTGGAATACAACTGCCCCTTCCTTCATACACCCACATTTCCTTAGCAAAAAACAACAACAACACAGCAACAACTAATAATAATAATAATAATAATAATGATAATGATAATAATAATAATAACATCCACAATTATTAACAAAAGCTGATCAAAATAGAAAAATAAAAAGACCAGGCACATTATGTATCACAAACTGGATAACTAATGTACAAAACATATATATATATATATATACATATATATATATATATATATACATATATATATATATATATATATATATATATATATATATATATATATATATATATAAACGCAAGACATATATGAGTATGTATGTGTGTGCATATATTTATGTATATGTGTATTTGTGTATACATTTCTGTTTGAGTATATACGTGTGTGTGTGTATGTATATATATATATATATATATATATATATATATATATAAACAGAGATACAATACTCAGAGAATGAAAACATTTGTGTATGTATGTGTGTGTGTATGTGTATATATATATATATATATATATATATATATATATATATATATATATATGTGTAGATAGATAGATTGATATACATACAGATATATCTGTATGTATATGTATGCATACCAACGTTTATATATGTATATATATATTTGCATATCTATACATATGTTTATGTATGTACATCTGAGTATATATATACACGCACATATGCATATATAAATCATGATGCTTATATATATATATATATATATATATATATATATATATATATATATATATATATATATATAAAATCATGCACACACCATAACTAATACACAACTATGTGTGCAGTAAGTGTATAGTGAAACAAAGAGGAAATATCTTGCTGTTATCTTATGCATTATCTCTCCCCTACTTAATGTGTCTCATACATAACTACACTAGAGTATGCATGTATAAACATATGTATATGCATGTGTGTCTACAAACAAACATGACGTTGTGTGCATGTGTAAGTATATATGTGTTTCTCTGTGTGTGTTTGACTATGGAGGTGTAAATATGTATTATGAGTGTGTAATCTACATTGTTTTATTAGTACAATACTTAATTTGCACACACACAATTTCATATACACATACACACATATGCAAAACAGAATATAAGAATTTATAGCAAATTATATGTAGACTGCAATAAGTCTATTTTCTATTCTTCTCAACAACAAACACTATTAGTTTCACAATTTATACAAGAATATTTTATGCACACACACACATACACACACACAAATGTATGCACATCTGTGAGTGTGTATATATATATATATATATATATATATATATATATATATATGCATACGTTTATGTATATGTATATGTTTATATATATGTATATATCGATACATACCTATGCATATGTGTGTGTGTGTATTTACATACACACACATATCACATATACACATAACACATTTACATACAAAGAAATGTAGATACAAGTGCATATATATCTCTCACTCACACATATACACACACACACAGATACACACACACACACACAAACACACATATATATATATATATATATATATATAGTCTTCCTATGTATTATTTTTTCCTTGTTCTTCTTCTTTCCTTTAATTTCCAGCCTATAATCATTAGTAACTGTGATAAGAATTCTTCCAGGAATATCCGGATTCTAAAGAAATGGATTTTTGTATTTCTTTTCTGTTTCCGTTTCCATTGTTTGTTTTTTTTTGTTTTTGTTTCTTGTTGTTTTTTTTTTCTTTACTTTTTGTATTTCTTGTTATCGATTCTTCGCAAGTATATTTTTTTATATATATGTTTTTATATTCATTTTTTTTTTTTTAATTCTTGGTTGTAGTTATTACATCTTGGTGTTGGATGTTATGTTTTAATCCCACTCTTTATTAATTTATGTGTGTATGTATATACATACTTATAATTATATCATATTCACACACCACACACACACACACACACATATTCATGCATACAAATATATATATATATACATATACGCACACACAAACATACATTTATGCTTATCTACCCATGTATATATATATATATATATATATATATATATATATATATACACACACACATACAAATGCATGTAATTACTTGAATACATTTTTATATTTGTTTATGCATATATATATATGCACACGCACACACACTCTCATATATGCATATATATATTCATACACAAGCTCACACACAAATACACCTAAGAGTGTGTGTATGCGTGTGTGCATGTGTGTGTGTGTGTGTGTGTGTGTGTGTTTAACTCTGTCTTCTCCTTAAGATTATGCCAGCAATTGTGAGTGAATTAACGTTAATAGTTTGTACAAGTCTACAAGACTGACAAGGTTGTCTCCCTTGTTTTACATAGCATCCATAGTCTACCTTTATCAACTGATGGATAAAGGTAGCGATGATGTTTAATGATCGATGAAGTTGATGAGGATGATGATGCTTTGGGTGATGATCATTACGATGATGATGATGAGAATGGTGGTATTGATGATGATGACGATGATTATGCTAATTTCGTCTGCCATATTTATTTCATTATTAAACGTGTATATGTGCATCTGTGTATTTGTGTAGATATACATATTTTGTTTTTTTAAGTATGCACACTCATGTCTGTACATGTGCATATATATATATATATATATATATATATGTGTATATATATATATATATATATATATATACATATACAGACACGCACACACACACACACACACATATATATGCATATACATACATCCATACATACACATATATATATATGAATGTTGTGTGTGATGCATATATGTGTGCGTTTTTATATATATATATATATATATATATATATATATATATATATATGAATGTGTGTGTATATGTGTATTTACAGGGTACATAAGATATTTGAGGATTTGAAGACAGATTTATGTTTATAAAAAAACTGATATATAATAACAGTTAATAACTTTATTTATCAAAAAATGCTATGAGGATAAAAATAAACCTTCTTTTCTATAATGTTATTCAATAAAGCCGCCACCAGCTTCAACAACTGCTTCTATATGAGATCTAAACGATCTGCATGCTTGAATCAAGTGGTCCTGGTTCATTTTGGACATTATTCTGACTATGGCAGCTTTCAAAGAATCTTTGGTGTTATAGGCGTGTTCATTGACCTCTCTCTCTCAACAACACTCCACATGTAATAGTCCAATGGATTGAGATCTGGGGAATTAGGAGGCCAAATGTTAGGGGTTGTGTGATCATGAAAATTTTCAACCATCCATTCTTGTGTTACTAGAGCCATGTGTGAAAGTGCAGAGTCTTATTGAAACACATGGCTTTCCATTGCATGCACTGTCTATCCAGGGCATAACAATTATCTCCAGGACCTCAATGTAGGCAGCAGAGTTAACTCTAAGGCCTTGTGGAAAGAAGTAAAGAGGCATCACATGTTCTTCATTGCTGACAACCCCTAAAACCATGACAGTTGCAGGAAATTTTGTATGCATAACACTTGGAACTTCAGAAGGGTCTGCACATAACCATCTGTCGTTTCTTCTGTTAACTTTTTAATCTTGATTGAAGTTCTTCTCATTCAAGAAAAACCAAATCAAATCTTCTTCTGATGGATTTTTCAGTTTGTTTAAGAGCCTTTTAGATCTGATGTAGTGATTTCCTTTTGCTTTTTCTGACAAAGTGACCTTTCCTCATCATATAAGACTTCTATGTGATGTCTTCATGGACAACATTTCTGACTGTTCCTTCTGGCACATGGAGAGCTTTTGCAATTGACCTCGTGGACTTTCTGGGATTATCATCAATGGTCTGTTGAACTTACTGGATAAATTCAGGTGTTCTGATGATTTCGGAGTGTTTTGAATGCTTTTTATGTATATATATATATATATAATGTATATGTATATATACATGTATAAGTATGTATATATATGTATATAAATATATGTGTATATGTATGTATATATATAATTATATATATATACATATGCATGTATGTATGTGTGATGTCTAGGTCCAGTATTTAATATCTCTTGACATGACAAAAATATATTTACTAAATAACAAATTACGTAACACAGACCATAGATATAAATTATTATAATTATTATTATTATTTTTATTATTATCAAGTTTCTAACATTCGGAGATAACCTCAAGTCATTGTAAATCATAGTGGAGAAAAATACCAAAGAAAAAAGAAATAACCAGGAAATCCAAGAATTCTCTGGAGAATTCCATATCAAAGAATATGTCTTGAGGGTCATATCTGGAGAAGAGTTAATACAAGAAATATAATGACTACAGAAATCCAATAAGTTTAAGTAGGCAGGGAAACCAACTTAAATGAAAATAGCTTTCGTCTGAGCATATGTTAATATATATGTGTGTGTGTGTGTGTGTGTGTGCGTGTGTGCGTGTGTGTGTGTGTGTGTACACAAATATGTATGCATGTTTGTATTAATATGTCTTTATCATGTGTATGCACATGTATGTATGTATATATGAATATATCTATACATATACACATATATATATGCACACATATACATGTATACAGCTGGATACCTTTTCTGTCACCAAACCTCACCCCTTTCCAAGGAATGTAATATTTCCCCATGGCCAGACATAATATTGAAAATGTTTGACACTGCTTGTATAACAGTGACATTCATTTACAACTAAAATGCAATGACAAGATATACACACACACACATGTATGTATACACATAGACACGCATACACACATATATATATAAGCATATATATGCATAAACAAACATATATACACGTATGCACATTGGTGTGTGTATATGTATGTGTGTGTGTGTGTGTGTGTGTGTGTGTGTGTGTGTGTGTGTGTGTGTGTGTGTGTGTGTGTATCAGCATCATTTTGACACCCAGCTCTATCTTGCACAATATTCTTTGTTGTTTGTGTGATATTACAGAAATATCTTCGTGTATCTATCTATCCAAACTAACCATGAAAAGAAAACTTCTAAAACTCCCTAAGAACTTTTTTTTTGTAGTGGTGGTTGGGGAATTTACATTGGTGGAGAATCCTGTTTTTTCTAAATTTTTTTTTTTTTATATTTCATTCCTTTTTTATTAGTCACCAAATAATTGCTAGATAGAAGATAAGAAACATTTCAAAATATTCTTGAAGTTTCCCTCTCTCTCTCTCTCTCGCTGCCTCACAAGCACACGCTTACATATGTACATATGTTCAGACATGTTCCTTGTTCTATAGAGTCCAAGGCTCAAGATGTCCTATCTCTCGGTGATCAGGAAGAAGAAACAGAAAGACTGGCAGACAGACTGACAGACAGACATTGGTAGAATCCTAATCCAGATATTTATCAAGGAAACAATAAAGATGTATAAAGATTTAGAACTTTCTCCTATATGTGTCACCATCATCATCATCAGTGTTTTTTACTGATGTTTACAGCCTTTGTTTTACAGCCTCTCCAGTCTGGAATAAGTTAGATGTGTTTTTTTTTTTGGTTGTTGTTGTTTTTAAGGTAATCTTTTACAGCTGGATGCCTTCCCTGTTGCCAGTCCTTCTAGTTACTTCATACGGCACACAGGGATGTAGTATATGTATGTGTGCTAAAATTAAGATACACATGGTAAAGTTCTTTTTGTAATCATGTTTGTAAATATATATACTCATACTTATACACATACATACACAAATTTATATGCACATGTATCTGTATATATACACATGCATATGAATTTATGTATATGCAAATCTTTGAGCAAACAGCCTTTGAGTGAACAAAATGAAAATTGTCGTGTGAAAATGGTATAAGAGACTTTGTTTCAACCAGTATTAACAGGCTTAGAGGTGCAAGGCAAAGGAGAAAAGTGGCTGAAAACATACCGCCTGCACTGACCCGTAATTCTCATACTTGCAACATCTGTGGACTTCTTTGCAAATCATTGGCAAGAGTCAAATGTCACATTTGACGTAAGCATTACGACTGACGAAGAAAGAGTAGGTTGTCAGATCCTGATACGTCAAAACCAACGAGAGAATTCATTATATATATCATCATCATCATCATCATCGTTTAACGTCCGCTTTCCATGCTAGCATGGGTTGGACGATTTGACTGAGGACTGGTGAAACCGGATGGCAACACCAGGCTCCAGTCTGATTTGGCAGAGTTTCTACAGCTGGATGCCCTTCCTAACGCCAACCACTCAGAGAGTGTAGTGGGTGCTTTTACGTGTCACCCGCACGAAAACGGCCACGCTCGAAATGGTGTCTTTTATGTGCCACCCGCACAAGCCAGTCCAGGGGCACTGGCAACGATCTCGCTCGAAAATCCTACAGGAGCCAGTCAGGCGGTACTGGCAACGGCCACGCTCAAAATGGTGCATCTCATGTGCCACCCGCACAAGAACCAGTCCAGGGGCACTGGCAACGATCTTACTTGGCTTGCCGGGTCTTCTCACGCACAGCCCATTTCCAAAGGTCTCGGTCCGTAGTCATCGCCTCGGTGAGGCCCAATGTACGAAGGTCTTGCCTCACCACCTCAGCCCAGGTCTTCCTGGGCCTACCTCTTCCACGGGTTCCCTCAACTGTTAGGGTGTGGCACTTTTTCACGCAGCTATCCTCCTCCATTCTCACCACATGTCCATACCAGCGCAATCGTCTCTCTTGCACGCCACAACTGATGCTTCTAA